>NW_026889671.1:0-129749 GCF_032173495.1 Musca vetustissima
TATTTGGTTGTTTTTAATTTTTTGAACGTAATTTCGCGCCTTACATTTTTGGTCTTATCAAACTGTATTTGAGCTTTGGAAGCAGAATTCTATTTGGCTTTTATTAGTTTTCATTTCAATAAAATAAACAACAACACAACATCATCACCATCCCTATGACATCATCATCCCTAACATTCATCTTCATCAAATATCATCGTCATCTTCAAACATCAACAAATCAGGTAGGTGAGTGCAGTGATTTTTTTCTTTTGAGCTCGCGAAAAAAGAATAAACAAACAAAAAAAAGTTCAAAGTCAAAATGAAAAAAATTATAACTTTACAACAACAACACAAAGGTCACTTTACAACGCGTCGCAATCCCTATTTTTTCGTTCGTCGCCTTTAATTTTTTCCTTGTCTATTATTGAACAGTGGTAACAAAAAACAAATATTTTTTAGTGCAAATATATATTGTGGTAATCTGTGAAAAAACTGCTCAAAAAAAGTGTTTTTTAATTATGTGTGTGGTCAATATTATTAATAAATTTTAATTAAATGTTTGTGTTAAATTTTGATAATTTTATTAATAACATCGACCTAATTTTAATAATAAATATTAGATTTGAAAAAGAGTCTGCACCTATTACCACTGTGTTGTGCGAATAATAATACAAAAATAAACGTTCCCTTTCCCTTTAATATTCGCAAATATCCCTGTTCAATAATACACAATAATATACACGTATATACGCTAGCGACATATTTACGTTGTATGGTTGTCTTGTTGTTTACTGGCAGTACCAGCACACACACGCTACACACATAACTAATATCGAATAAGGCAGCGTCGCTTGCCTACGATAAATATATTTTTTCGTTTTTCTTTTGTTTGCGTGTACGCTACACCTAATCGGTTGGTTGATTGTGGCGTGTTGGCACGTTTGGAACAAAGTAATATTTTTTGTATATTCTATTAGTAGTGTGTGTATGAACAAATTGAAAGCTACTTTTGGACATTTTAGCTTATAGTTTACCCTACAGTCCGCAATTATCTGAAATTCATATAAATAATAATTTATCGTGTTATTTATATTGAATTTGAAATAAAAAATAAAATAATTTTGATATTTCCATTTTTATATTTTTAAAATATTTATTTTGATTTAATATTTCAATCATAATTCAATTTATTAAATAATTTTTTGAACATTTATATATTATACTTTTTGACATTGTTTTGAAAATCGATTTTTCGGTGAATTTTAAAAACTTTCTGGTTATTTTGATAACGGAAGTATTTTCGTATAAGTTTTTTGGTAAATTTTCGAAAGTTAATATAATGATCGGTTTTTCATAATTTGAGGATAAGGAAATTCGTTAGCCTTTTTGGTTTGTCGTAGCGATTTCAACTTGTTGTCAGCTTTTTATTGGAAAAAGCTTTGGGTTAGTTTTTTCTTTTGGATAATTTCTCTTCGTGCGATTAAAAAGAAAATTGTAATTATTTGGAAATTTTTAGCTCAAAATGTGTGATTTGGGGAAGGAAGATTAGATATCTTTGTCTTAGAAGAAGTGCCGAATGGGGCATGTGTTTGGAAAAATGTATTTTCAGAATTGCTGAGGTATTTTCGTTTTATGAAATGTTCATGGCTTTTATATGTTTAAACCGGGCCTTGCACAAACTTCGGCAAGAAAACGTTCAATATTCATCCGAATTCCTCAAATATAATTCCTAGGGTATATTTGGGTTGTTTTTCGAAATGTGGGTACTCAGGCTTCTAGGGCTCCCAGATCAAGTATTCGAGCTATTTTTTCCATTGGAAGGGCGATTTTCTTTTCGTGGTAGCGCGGTATTTATAAACAATTCACGGTTCGTTGGAACTTTGAGCAAATTGAAAGCCACTTACGATAATCTCGTATGTTGATTCATAATCAGTTTAATATATTATTTGCCCTTCCGTATTTCAAGTTGAGATAGTTTGGGTCTTAAACAAATCCAGCGTGGTATCAATTTATTTTACGGATTGTAGCGATTCGAAAATTACACAAACCTTGTGGGAGCAAAGTGTTAAAGTCAAAGTCAGCTTCGATTTTTTTATGGTATGCGAGGAAATCTCTACTCAGTCAAAAATCTGGCGATAAAAAAATTTTGGCCAACTTCTCCTAAGAATACAATCATTCTTAGGAGAAGTTGGGGAATTACGATAAGGATATGGTTTCATGACATGAGTGTTTGAATCCGTTCCGTTAAAAACCTATCGAGGTCTTCCCAAAGCGAAACAGATGATTTATCTTTAACACTTTGCTCCCACAATGTTTGTGTAATTTTCAAATAAAAACTAAGAACGGATCCCAATTATCCGTACGAACGTCGTAAATGGACATTGCAGACAAACAACCATTAATACCACGCTGGATTTGTTTTAGACCCGAACTTGTCTCAACTTGAAATACCGGGAGTGCAAATAATATATTAAACTGATTATGAATCAATAAACGAGGATCATCGTATGTGGCTTTTAACGCTTTCCACGCCAGACCAAAACTGCGGTTCGTTAAGGGGAATTTGGAAACAATCTCGCGAGCTTCCCCTCTAGTATTTCGTGTCAAATGACAAAGACGCTCTATATCACTTAATCGAGAATTGTTTATATAGACCGCGCTAAAAAGATCTCTAAAGGTTGGCCACGAAAGAAAATCGCCCTCGAAGACATCCGTATCACAAGGAGGCAACACCAGATTATGAACCATATCGGAGTTCGGAGGATCGACAATGAAACTCGTATTGCCTCTAGGATTCCCAATACCTGTTATTGGGGAGCTAGCGGCCTGATTACCCACATTTCGACAAGTGTGAGTGGACGAGTTCGTTTTATTTAAATCATTATCGCTAGCCTGGACTTCCTTAGGAGGTGCAGACTGTGTCTGGACTTCTTGAGGAATATCAGACGGCCCGGTTTATCATTGCCAAACAATCCATATACATGTCATAAACGACCTCCTGCTTCGATTCTACAGACTCCATATCT
Source organism: Musca vetustissima (assembly GCF_032173495.1). Classification (NCBI taxonomy): domain Eukaryota; kingdom Metazoa; phylum Arthropoda; class Insecta; order Diptera; family Muscidae; genus Musca; species Musca vetustissima. The sequence goes on from NW_026889671.1 coordinate 3,009, forward strand.
TCCTGACACGAATCCTCAGACGATTCTAAAAAGCAAATACATTTTTCAAAAGAATTCTCTACGCTTGCCCATTTTTTGCTAAATTCGGCACTTCTAACTTCTAAGATAAATATATCTACCTCATCTTCCGTCAAAGCCCGAAGTTTATCACACATTTTGACTAGAGCGTCCGAAACTCTGATGTAGGTATTTAGAGGAGTAGAAGGCATGTTTACAATTGTTTTATTAAATCGCACGAACACGAGAAATATGTAAAAGAATTAAAGGTCAAGAAAAAAACTATTTATTTCGAATTGAAATCTAAGATTTTCCAATAAAAGGCAGACAACAAATTGAAATCGCAATGAAAAAATAAATTTCTTCCCAAAACAGCAAAATTTGCTAAAATTCCGACGAATCTACCACGATTTCCAAAAAATTAGCTCGAATTAGCTAAAACAACCCAAATATACGAAATTATATTTGAGAATGGATGAACATTGTTCGAAAAATAATCCAAAATTGTTCAAATGACAACTAAATTCCAAAAATATATCAAATAACCACGAACGGTTGATTAAAACCCAAAGAGGAACGAATAATTGTGCAACAAATCGATAAAATTTTCAAAATTATAGCCAATAAGCTATACGAAAAAGTTTAATTTTCACGAAAAAATCGACAAAACTTCGAAAAAAGTTTAAAAATGTGGAAATTATCCACTCAATTTAAAATAGTAAGTCAAAATAAATATTTAAAAAATATAAATATATATAAAAAATATCGAAATTATTTTATTTTTATTAAAATCAATATAAATAACACGAAAAATTATTTATACGAATTTCGACCATACACACACTAATATTCAATTTACGAAAAAATATTACTTTGTTCCAAACGTGCCAACACGCCACAATCGACCGACCCGATTAGTGTAGCGTACACGCAAACAAAAGAAAAACGAAAAAAATTAAGTTTATCGTAGGCAAGCGACGGCTGCCTATTACGATATTAGTTATGTGTGTAGCGTGTGTGTCTGTTACTGCAGTAAACAGACAAGCGACCGTACAACGTAAATATGTCGCTAGCGTATATACGTGTATATTATTGTGTATTATTGAACAGGGATATATGCGAATATTAAAGGGAAAGGGCACGTTTATTTTCCTATTATTATTCGCACAACACAGTGGTAATAGGTAAAGAATATTTTGGAATTTAATATTTATTATTAAAATTAGGTCGATGTTATTAATAAAATTATCAAAATTTAACACGAACGTTAATTAAATTTTATTAATAATATTGACCACACACATTAATTAAAAAACACTTTTTTAAGCAATTTTTTTCTCACAATTACCACAATATATATTTGCAAAAATATATTTGTTTTTCTTTACCAATGTTCAATAATAGACAAGGGAAAAATTGAAGGCGACAAACGAAAAAATAGGGATTAGCGACGCGTTGTAAACCGACCTTTGTTGTTGTTGTAAAGTTATAATTTTTGGTATTTTAGACTTTGAACTTTTTTGTTTGTTTATTATTCTTTTTTCGCGAGCTCACAAAAGAAAAAAATCACTGCAAGATGATGGTGATGATGAAGTTGATGAGGGTGATTACGAAGTTGTTGCTGGTAATCTGTCGACATGCAAACAAATAAAACCCAATTAGAATTCCGCTTCCAAAGCTCGAATCCGGCTCGAAGAACCAAAATGTTTAGGCGCCGAAATTGCGTTTCGAAAAAGGGAAAGTAATAAAACACGAACGTTTTAGTTTCTGATTCCAGAATTTTATTGATATAAATAATAATAGGGGAAGATAAGGAGACAGAACAGATTACCTGTGTTACCAGTAGCGATCGTGATGAGAAGAAAAAGAACAATAACAATAATGCTGCAAAGTGACATTGGCGCAAAACAATACTCATTAGAAACTGACAGTTCAATGTTGTAACAATAAGGAGTATGCAGTTTTCTAATGAGTATGCAAACAAACACAATGAACACGAGCGTTCAAAGGATGCATTTCCCAACAATGCATATAAAGGCGATTCTTACTTAAACATATATATTTACATACTTAAAAATTAGTAATGTTATTAGTTAATATTGTTTTGTTTTTTATACACTACACCATAGTATGGAGGGTATATTAATTTTGTCATTCCTTTTGTAACTCATCGAAATATTCATTTCCGACCCTATATAGTATACACATTCTTGATCAGGGTAAATTTCTAAGACGATCTAGCCATGTCCGTCCGTCTGTTGTAATCACGCTATCTTCTGAAGGAATTGAGATAGGGTGCTGAAATTTTGTCTTTTGCCTGTAGGCAGGTCAAGTTCGAAGATGGGATATATCGGTCCACGTTTAGGCATAGCTGCCATATAAGGGTACCCCCAATGTTCGGTATTTTGGGGTTCTTGAGCGCATTTTTCAACCGAATTCGCTGATATTTGGTACATTGCGTTCTTATTTTGTACTAAATGTCTCTACAAAAAATTATAAATATAGGTCCACTTTTTCTGGTAGCCCCCATATAACGGTACCTCCTAATTTTCAGTATTTTGGGGGTTTTGGTCGTATTTTTCCACCGAATTGGCTGTAATTTAGTATTTTGAGTTCTTAGTAGGTACCAAATTTCACCACAAAAAATTATGAATATAGGTCCATTTTGTCGGGTAGCCCCCATACAAGGGTACCCCCAATATTCGGTATTTTGGGGTTCTTGAGCGCGTTTTTCAACCGAATTCGCTACAATTTGGTATTTTGTAGTCGTATATGGTAACAAATCTCCCTACCAAAAATTATTTATATTCTCTCTCTTTTTGGGATAGTCCCCATATAACCCCCTTTTTATGCCCTCCACCATAGTATGGAGGGTATATTAATTTTGTCATTCTGTTTGTAACTCATCGAAATATTCATTTCCGACCCTATAAAGTACATATATTCTTGATCAGTGTAAAATTCTAAGACTATCTAGCCATGTCCGTCCGTCCGTCTGTTGTAATCACGCTATCTTCTGAAGGAATTGAGATAGGGTGCTGAAATTTTGCATAGGGTTGTCTTTTGTCTGCAGGCAGGTCAAGTTCGAAGATGGGATATATCGGTCCACGTTTATGCATAGCCCCCATATAAGGGAACCCACAAAATTTCGGTATTTTGGGGTTCTTGAAATTTGGTACATTGGGTTCTTATTGGATACTAAGTGTCTCCACAAAAAATGATAAGTATGGGTCCACTTTTTCTGGTAGCCCCCATACAACGGTACCTCCTAATTTTCAGTATTTTGGGGGTTTTGGCCGTATTTTTCCACCGAATTTGCTGTAATTTAGTATTTTGAGTTCTTAGTACGAAATCATTCTACTAAAAATTATGTATATAGGTTCATTTTTTCGGGTAGCCCCCATATAAGGGTACGCCCTTATATGGGGGCTGTTGGGGTTCTTGAGCGCGTTTTTCAGCCCAATTCGCTGAAATTTGCTACATTGGTTTTTTTATTGGGTCCAAAATGTCTCCACAAAAAATTATGAATATAGGTCCATTTTTTCGGGTAGCCCCAATATAAGGGTACCCCCAATATTCGGTATTTTGGGGTTCTTGAGCGCGTTTTTCAACCGAATTTGTCGCAATTTGGTATTTTGTAGTCGTACATGATAACAAATCGTTCTACCAAAAATTATTAATATTCGCCCCCTTTTTGGGGTAGTCCCCATATAACCCCCTTTTTTATATTAAAATAGTTATCTGATTTGTTCCGCGTTTTGAGTTTGGTTTAAGAGTCTGTCGTAATCATTTAACCTGCGGAGGATATCGAGATAAAGTTAGAACGTAAGGTTGGATATTGAACTATACATGAAATATTACCCGCATTTAGGCCTAGCACCTGTATGGGAGTTATCAGAGGGAGTGGACCGATAGTCCACATTTTCGAACCTGAACTAAGTTTGGAAGAATAATAAGATAGGCACAGGTTGGATGAAATCAACATTTTCTGGAACCTGGTTCACATTATGGTTTTGGTATTTTCCCTACATTTTCATTTCAACTACCTTTTAGTATATCTATTGTAGAGGGTATCCAAAGTTCGGCCCGGCCGAACTTAACGCTTTTTCAATTGTTATACCCTCCACCATAGTATGGAGGGTATATTAATTTTGTCATTCCGTTTCTAACTCATCGAAATATTCATTTTCTGGAACCTGGTTCACATTATGGTTTTGGTATTTTCCCTACATTTTCATTTCAACTACCTTTTAGTATATCTATTGTAGAGGGTATCCAAAGTTCGGCCCGGCCGAACTTAACGCTTTTTCAATTGTTATACCCTCCACCATAGAATGGAGGGTATATTAATTTTGTCATTCCGTTTGTTACTCATCGAAATATTCATTTCCGACCCTATAAAGTATATATATTCTTGGTCACGGTAAAATTCTAATACGATCTAGCCATGTCCGTCCGTCTGTCTGTTGTAATCACGCTATCTTCTGAAGGAATTGAGATATGGTGCTGAAATTTAGCATGGGGTTGTCTTTTGTCGGCAGGCAGGTCAAGTTCGAAGATGGGATAATCGGTCCACGTTTAGGCATAGCTCCTATATAAGGGTACCCCCCAAATTTTCGGTATTTTGGGGTTCTTGACCGAGTTTTTCAACTGAATTCGCTGAAATTTGATACGTTGGGTTCTTATTGGGTACTAAGTGTCTCCACAGAAAATTATGAGTATAGGTCCACTTTTTCTGGTAGCCCCCATATAACGGCACCTTCTAATTTTCAGTATTTTGGGGGTTTTGATCGTATTTTTCCACCGAATAGGCTGTAATTTAGTATTTTGAGTTCTTAATAGGTACCAAATTTCTCCACCAAAAATTATGAATATAAGTCCAATTTTTCGGGTAGCCCCTATCTATATAAGGGTACCCTCAATATTCGGTATTTTGTGGTTCTTGAACGCGTTTTTCAACCGAATTCGCTGCAATTTGGTATTTTGTAGTCGTATATGGTAACAAATCTCCCTACCAAAAATGTTTTATATTCGCCCCCTTTTTGGGGTAGTCCCCATATAACCCCCTTTTTATACCCTCCACCATAGTATGGAGGGTATATTAATTTTGTCATTCCGTTTGTAACTCATCGAAATATTAATTTCCGACCCTATAAAGGATATATATTCTTGATCAGGGTAAATTTCTAAGACGATCTAGCTATGTCCGTGCGTCTGTCCGTCCGTCGACAGAGGGCTGTTAGTAGATAACGCGTAGACGTTATACGACTAGTTACTTCTATGGTTAGACGACAAGTGAACGCTGTGGTTCATGCAATCGCAGAGGATTGCTTTGATCGCTGAGGATCGGCTGTCGTTTACTACTACATTTACGTATTCCAATGGGAGAAAAGGTCAAGCAAGGAGAGCCAAATAGCAACAACCATCGGGAAGTTGAGTCAGAACGTATCAAACTTATACATCCCTGCCCCCTTGCTACGACCGACAAAGTAGCAATAAATAATTTAGTTAGTAAAATCTATATAGACCTAATTCACTACACCATGCCAAATTTCGTACAAATCGAAAGATATATAGGGACTTTGGTGCACCAATTACCTTTAATCGGACGAAAATATATATTAGAGCTATACCTAAATCTGAACCGATTTTGAATAAAGTAGTTGTGCCAAATTTCTTCCAATTCGGATTATAAATGCGACCTGTACTTTGTTTACAATTTAACATCAACAGACGGACGGGCGGACATGCATAAATGGACTTAGAAAGTGATTCTATGCATATTCTCAAAAGGAGCCATGGGTCTATCTCGATTCCTTTTGCCTGTTACAAACATATGTATAAAGACATAATACCATATATAATAGTGTGGTGAAGGGTATAAAAACAATAATATTTTTTTCCTACCGAAGTTCGGAGGGACATTTCTCAAGAAGTGTGAACTTCTTCAATAAGATTATTGCATTTTTGTAAATAGGCGTTTAACCGGTGCAAACCATATTCCCGGATGTAAGAATTTTAGCATGAAAAATATATAATTTTAAACAGAACCCTTAGTGATATTTGTGGTAAAATGTTCAATTAGTCTCCGTGGTCTATGCATTTGCGGACAAATATGTACACTTTTCAACATAAGGTGTTCGGTTTCGAAAATACTATTTCATTTTATTTGGCTATTTTCAACCAATATGAACGTAAATTCAGATTTCAAGTGAGCTTCATGTTACAAATTTAGTAAACGTCACAAGTTTAGTAAATGGGTGACTCGTGTATACAAACGAATTTCAAGCGATAAGGTGATCGATTTTTATTATAGGTAGGAGATTAGGTGGCTGGAACTGAACCGGTCAGTATATACCCGAATATAGACTTTTGGGCCAACAACGAATTTAAAACTAATCAGCGCCAAGTAGCAAATCTATTAGGCTGCCATCAAAGGTGTCAGCTAAATCTAAAGATTTCAAAGTTGAAATAGGGGGATGCGGAAACAATTTCCCCTTAACAGTAGGCCGAACAAATGCCTTTGCTTCAACAATTTTAGACGAGTTTTTGGGGGAAGTCAACTTAAGAGAACACGTTTCTCTTGGTGTAGCAGGGTTGGATTCCTTCTTCGAATTATTATAAATGCCAAGTGCATTTTTAAGTTTCTTACTTACAACAGATACCTTGGATGAAGGATCAATAATGGCACGAACAGGATATGATTTGCCATTGTGAACAATATTTACCATTGCTGTTCCTACCTAACATACCATTCAGTAATCAAATATCAATACCACTTGAGAACAAGCTTATAATAATAGTTGTTCTTAAGCTTTTTTATTAATATTAAAAAAATGTTTTTAAAATGTGAATTCACAAACAGTCTTCACCTATGCTTGAGAAACTATTATTGTACACAAATGTTTCTGAAGTGTTGTTAAAGAAATCTGACTATTGAGAAAAACTTATTATTCTCAATAGTTTTTAAATGTGAATTCACAAGCTGTTTTCAACTATGCTTGAGAAACTATTGTTGTACACAATTGTTTCTCAAGTATAATTCAATCTGATGATTGAGAAAACCTTCTTATTCTCAATAGTTTTTTAATCGACACTGTCGTTGTTTGCCCACGCGTCAGCTTGGATGAAGGATCAATAATGGCACGAGCAGGATATGATTTGCCATTGTGAACAATATTTACCATTGCTGTTCCTACCCAACATACCATTCAGTAATCAAATAGCAATACCACTTGAGAACAAGCTTATAATAATAGTTGTTCTTAAGCTTTTTTATTAATATTAAAAAAATGTCTTTAAAATGTGAATTCACAAACAGTCTTCAACTATGCTTGAGAAACTATTATTGTACACAAATGTTTCTGAAGTGTTGTTAAAGAAATCTGACTATTGAGAAAAACTTATTATTCTCAATAGTTTTTAAATGTGAATTCACAAGCTGTTCTCAACTATGCTTGAGAAACTATTGTTGTACACAATTGTTTCTCAAGTATAATTCAATCTGATGATTGAGAAAACCTTCTTATTCTCAATAGTTTTTTAATCGACACTGTCGTTGTTTGCCCACGCGTCAGCTATAAACTGGTACCGTTAGTTATTTTCATGGAATTTGTGCATTTTCATGGACGGACGTGCATTTTCATAGAGTCAAAATATAATAAAAGGTAATAAAATGCCAAATAAATATAAAAAAGTGTGAGAAGAGGAACGAATGAAGTAATAGAACTTTTTTTAAACAATAAAAAACAAAAAATAAAAAAGTGAATGTGAAAATTCCAGTGCTGGTGTTTCCAATTGCGATCAAATTAAAGAAAATAATTGCCAATATTTAGGCTGTATCGAGAGTGATGAATCGTCAATTACTAATATTTTTGAAATATTGAACATACGCAATGAACTGGCTAAGTGGAGTGTAAAACATTTAATTTCTAACAAAGCATTGAATGATCTGTTGGTAATTATAAAAAAATAGAACCAAATCTACCAAACGACGCTAGAACGTTATAAAAACACATAGAGATGCGCCAATTATTCAGCTTGAAGGCCTAAAACACTGCTTGACCGATTTCCTGACTAATTCTTCATATGAAAGTGACAATATTGCATTACATATAAATGTTGACGGGCTACCGTTAGCAAAAAGTTCGCTGGCTCAAGCTTGGCCAATATTAGTAAATGTGAATGGCACAAAACAGGTAAATACTGTGGGAGTTTACACAGGCAACAGTAAACCCAAGGACATAAATACATTTTTAGCACCATTCATTGAGGAACTCAACGAAATTATTGCCACTAATTTTTCTTACAACAATAAAACTTTTAGTGTAAGCTGTCGATCATTTATATGTGATGCCCCGGCAAGGTAACTTGTTATGGGTATCAAAAGCCATACAAGCTACAATTGCTGCCATAAGTGTACGCAAAGAGGAGAATATGGTCAAAATCGAATGATTTTCAAACATGAAAATCGTCAATATAAAAATCATCACACAACAAACTCCCAAATAGTGATAGAAAAGTTACCAATAGACATAGTGCAATCATTTCCATTTGACTACATGCACGTTGTATGCCTTGGAGTTGTTAAGTCCTTAATGACGGCGTGGATTAAAAAATGAAATTGCTCTGTTTTGGTGCGACCAGAACAAATCCAATAGTTAGATTATAAACTCCAACAACTTATACCCCATACACCTCGGGAATTTTGTAGAAGGCCACGAGGCTTGAAGGAATTTGAGCGATACAAGGCCACAGAATTTCGGCAGTTTCTTCTTTATACTGGGCCTTTTGTATTAAAAAATATTTTAAATGAAAGTCTTTATTCACATTTTTTGCTATTAAGTTTGGCTTTATGAATTCTATTAGTTCAAAACAAATGCAAAACACATAACGAGTGTGCTGAAGATATGCTAAAATAATTTGTGAGAAACGTTCCAGATAATTTTAATGAAACCACCTTCACTTACAACTTATTTGATACATATTTTATATTTCAGAAATAGCGGATCAAGTGGTGGCCGCAATTCAACCAATGTTCACCAAGTTAACTAACGAAATCCAAAGTTTGCGCAAGGAATTGCAGATATTAAAGAAGCAAAAGGAAGAACCAAAACGAACAGTAATGCCAGAACCTTTGAAAGAAATTGAGCTATTCTTTGATTTTGACAAACAGCTCCAGGAAAACAGCGAGGACTTTGTTTGTAAGTTTTAGTGGTATCCTTTTTATTGTACATACAAATATATATTTTTTTGTATCACCATTTTCAGGAAAATGAGTTAAAATTAGTAGCAAAAGCTCCAAATTTTACAAAAAAATTGCTGGAGAAAACTTTTAACTGATAAAATAGCAGAAATGTTATGTTGGAAAGGCACTGATAAAAAGAAAAGTGTTAGAAATCTGTGCACAACAATGGCAATAAAAAGTAAGTGAAAAATTAAAAAAAAAATACAAATTTTAAATACAATCTTATTAATATTTATAGGTGCAGCATTGTCTATTGGGATCACTGAAGACCTACTTATAAAGGACACCCGCACATTTTTTTTCAATTTGCCAAAAATCGGGGCAAACTTCGAGATAATTATAAATTAAAAAACCCCAATGAAATATGAAACCATTTTTTTACTTTATTAACGATAATTTTTTTACTATAATTTTAACTTTAAGCTGTACAAATAAAATTGAATATAATAAAATTTGAATTAACACATTATTGCATTATTTGCTTATTATTATCAAGCTTATAAAAATATTGAAATAAGTAAACTTATATACACACTAGTTAAGATGATATTACATTTGTAAGCTTATTCTACAATTGCAAGAATAAGCTTTCGGTAATATTACACAAGTAATTGTATCATAACGGTTCCGTTTTTATATTTCTACAATTATTAATAAACATTTCTCAAGATTTTCTCATGACTTTTTCAAGCTTAATGCTTCTGTTGGTAAGCTTAATATAATATTATTCTCCATACTTTTGGTTTGTTGGGTAAGAGAACATTGGTATCTTGGGAGGGGTGAGGTATCGGTGGAATTACAACTTTCTTATTCGAAGAAGGGTGCGACAAATTAGATGATCGACTTTTGACTTTAATGAAAGCCGGAGAAGGTTTATCCGCAGAACGAGGCAAAGTAGTCTGTCCTCGACTTTTGACCTTTGTAAAAGCCGGAAGTGACTTGGAGGAAGAATCCACTTTATTAATTGGTGGTCGGTGAAGAAGGCTGTGGTGCCTTTGCTTGCATGTAGTACAACTATGTTTACTATTGTGCGTTTTGTCTACATGTCCACGAGACAAATAATTTACACAACATTTAATTTTCTTAACAATCGAGAATTTGTCCTTAAACGAAAGTTTTAGAAACTGGGGGCAGAGGCGAAGATGATGACAAATGGAGCAAGAAGTTGTGGAGGGTGAATTTATAGCTCGAGGTGGGGTAACACATTTAGAATTATGTACCGACAACAATATATTGGGTAATGAGGTGTAGCGATATTACTAGGTTTCAATTCTTAAAGGAGGTTTGAGAATGCATTTTCTTTGGCAACAACAATTTATTATTGGAGGGGAGGACGTGTTCCAGACAAATCAAAGTTTGTATCCCCCTTGTAAGGAAATCGTCCAATTCTTTCCAAGAGGGCAATGACGATTTATTTTTTATACTTTGCTCCCACAGAGTCAAAGTCATTTTTGACAATCGCTACAAACAAATAAAAACAACAATTGGATCCCAATGATCCGTGGTGACGTCATATACTGACATTGCAGCAAGGCAACTTTTTATCCCACATTGGATAGTTTTAAGACCAGAAATAGTTGTGACAGCCACCTTTGGGCTGTGTGTGATTACACACATATAAATTATTCACTGGCCACTTATGAAAATTATCGCTGAGTCGATAATATTTGTTTTGGTCACAAAACAAACCCCCAAAAATTTACAAATTATTTTATTTTCTTGAGTTTATGATTTTCATCTGGAAATTGTGCGAACCTAAAAGGTGACAAAATAATAAAAACATCTGTTCTGGTCTACCAGTGTTGTAAAGGAATTCAATTTCATGCTGCGTAGCTACACCCCTGTGTAAAAACGGATGACTTTCAAACTGCGCCTGATCATAATCGAATGAATCAAATTTAATTTTTTTACTAAAAAAATAGTATGAATGCAATTTATTATGTAGTAAACTACTTGAATACTATTTTGTATAACCAATAAAATACATGTTTACTACTGAAAACATTATAACAAGTTATGCAAATTAGGGCCATCTTGAGATTAAACCCAGAACAAAGGATGAAAAATATCGAGATCCACCATGATGCATATTAGAGTGACAGTATATCATAATAATTCCACCATGTGCATTCTGACCTTCATTGAAAGTGACATTGAAGTTACAAGTTAGAAAGTCATAGACTGTCAGAGTGACGGTGTCACATATTTAAAATCACCACGAAGTTTCGTATATAATAGCCGTTAATTAAATAAGAAAGTGCGTAAAGTACATAGTAAACTAGTGCAGTATATACTGATATTAATTAAAATCAATTAAAAGTATTCCAGAGCGATTAATAGTCATAGCTGACTTCCACATCAGTAAAATATTCTTGAAATTCAAAAATCTACACTCGGGTAAGAATTGTCATAATTTCTTCAAATATATTATACTATTCCTTAAAACGAATTATTTCATCCTTCTTAAAGGATATTGTGGTAGAACAAGGATATATTTTTATCAGGAACTAGGCAGTCCTGAGGTTGGATGATATATATGAGTTGCAAACCAACTTCACCTGTGGATGGTGAAACCACTCTATCCCGAGATTCACAATACTTATCCAATTCAAAAACCATCAAAAACCAGAATGAAAGGCTACATTTTTGATTAAAAATGATATACGAGTAAGTACTAGAGTCAAAAATATGACATTATAAAGATCATTCTCCATAAAAATATATATGAAATGCAATATGTGTATTCAATATTTGTATTAAAATTGATATCTTGAAACATCAAAATTAAACATAACCATACTCTACACACATTACGTGTTCAAAAATAACTGTACAAAGAAGAAAAATTGTTGATAATATCATTCACAATAAATTGTCGAAACCCCAAAGCGGAGTTTTAGGTGTTTATGATTTCAGGCAAAAATTATCCCTGTATAAAAGGTTTAGTTAAAAAATATATAGCATGACACAAAATTCTACTTTTCTTTTAAATCAATGCAAAAAATCCTATAATGTCCTAAAAACTCTATGGTTTTCCAAAACTATTTTTTTTTTGTATGAACAAGTTAGAAATTTTTAATTAATTACTATGAGTTAAAAAATTAAAAACTGAAAGGAATTATATGAACAATTATATATATCAACAAATTTAATGAAAGATAAAAAATATATTAAACAAGTGAAAAAGCGTTAAGTTAACCATAATACAAATTTCAGAAGTTTTTAATTGATAATTCAAATTCGAAGATGGGGAATATCGGTCCACTCCTTCTGAAACCTCCACAGAGGCTAGGTCTAAATGCGACTATAGTTCATTATCGAACCTTACGTTCTAATTTTTTACCTCGCTATCCTCTGCAGGTGAAATGATTACACTAGAGTCTTAGAACCAAACTCAAAACGCGGAACATATCAGATAACTATATTAATATAAAAAAAGGGGGTTATATGGGGACTACCCCAAAAAGGGGGCGAATATTAATAATTTTTGGTAGAGAGATTTGGTACCTATTAAGAACTCAAAATACTAAATTACAGCTAATTCGGCGGAAAAATACGATCAAAACCCCCAAAATTCTAAAAATTGGGAGGTACCATTATATAGGGGCTACCAGAAAAAGTGGACCTATATTTATAATTTTTTGTGGAGACATTAAGGACCCAATAAGAACCCAATGTAGCAAAGTTCAGCGAAAAACGTGCTCAAGAACCCCAAAATACCGAAAATTGGGGGGTACCCTTATATGGGGGCTACCCGAAAAAATTGACCTATATACATAATTTTTTTTAGAGAGGTTTGGTACCTATTAAGAACTCAAAACACTATATTACAGCCAATTCGGCGGAAAAATACGACCAAAACCCCCGAAATACTGAAAATTAGGAGGTTCCGTTATATGGGGGCTACCAGAAAATATGGACCTATACTTATAATTTTTTGTGGAGACATTTAGTATCCAATAAGAACCCAATGTACCAAATTTCAGCGAATTCGGCTGAAAAAGGCGCTCAAGAACTCTAAAATACCGAAATTTGCCGGGTACCCTTATATGGGAGCTATGCCTAAACGTGGACCGATATATCCCATCTTCGAACTTGACCTCCCTGCAGACAAAAGACAACCCTATGCAAAATTTCAGCACCCTATCTCAATTCCTTCAGAAGATAGCGTGATTACAACAGACGGACGGACAGACGGACGGACATGGCTAGATCGTCTTAGAATTGTACCCTGATCATGAATATATATACTTTATAGGGTCGGAAATGAATATTTCGAGGAGTTACAAACGGAATGACAAAATTAATATACCCTCCATACTATGGTGGAGGGTATAAAAAAGCATGTAAATATAAAAATATATATAAAAAAATTTAAGAAAAACTATAAAGATTAAGATTAGTAAATAAGTATTAAGGTAAAATTGAATAATTTGAATAATATAAAAATGCAAATTTAAACTTTTATTTTTTGTTGGTGTTTTTGGCGACAGAAACACCAAGGTATACTGAAAAATGTATATGAGGGGTTGGCAAAGCCAAAGAGGTGTAACATCAGAACAGTGTTGCCAATTTAGCACTAGATTTAGTCCTTTTTAAACTTGTTTAGCACCAAAAAAATTGACCTAGCACCTAGCATATTTTTTAGCATTTTTTATTTCTTCCGGATTTTTTTAAAAATGTCGGTATGTTTGTCATGTAAAACCTCAAATGTACACAAATAGGACTTAATTTTATATGTGACGTATGTCCAAACATAGCTTACGTAGGAAATTGTCTGCATAAGTAGGTCCTACCCATGGTACAATAACTACAAACGTGAAAAATGAATTAAAGGTTATGATTTCTTCCCAAAATCCAGTACGGAACACCATAAAATATTTGTTCCATCCATAACAAAGTAATTACTTCCAGACGAACGTGTTAAAAACTTTATTTTCAGTTCAATTAAACTTGGATATATTTCAATTTATTTTGAATTTATTGGACATTGTATTCAAAACAATACACACACATACAAAAAATATGTATTTTGATTTGATGGAACAGGCCACATTGAGAAAAAATTGTTATAAGTTGGTAGATGTGCCCTACCTTGTACTAATGATAACATGGTGCTACCCTAAAATAACCTAGAGAATGCTGCTAAAACCTTCAAAATACCGAAAATTTGGCGGTACTTTTATATGAAAGCCTTGACCAAGTTTGATAATTATCTGCATATATGCCAACCTCCAAAACCCCACTTTGGTGGGAAAATGTGGTCATAACCTTCAAAATTGTTACAAGGTAGCTACCGGCATTAATCAATTAAAATCAAAAGAATCAAATCATAGTCAATTCGGACATTTCCAAAAAGTCGAAAAATGTGGGTTACCGCTCTTTGGGAGCTACACCGAGCAAAACCCAACAATAAAAACTCGTGGTAGAGCTATTCTCTGTCCAATGAGAATTCAAAGAAACTTCGGTTGAAAAACGAGCCTAAAGTCGCCAAAACACCGAATAATGGAGATACCGCTCTATGAGAGTTATTCGGAAACATTCTTGATAATTTTTGGTAGGGAGATTGTTTACCCTAAAAAGGACAGATATGTCCATTTCCAATACCAAAAAACTAGGATGAGTAGCAATGTGTAAAATACTGGGAGATGTATCGTTATTTAAGCAAACAGACGGACATTGCTAAATCGACATAGAATTTATATATTCTGATAAAGAATAAATGGGGTCTCAGTTGAATATACACTCATTCCACCTATTGTAGAATGAATTTTTAAGAAATACAGATCTCATTATTAACTATAATCAAATTTCCTTCTATACATTTCTAACACTTTTATCTGACACTTTTTGAAATTTATTAGCACTTTCTAGAAATTTTTTAAATAAAATGTAGCATTTTTTATCAACAAAGTTTTGGGAACACTGCATCAGAACCTCATTCAAACTGGAATTGTACCTTGTGTTTATTTTAAATTGAAAGGCTAAGGCAGATATATGTTTACATCCGTTTCCTCTTAAAGTGTTTTTATTGTTTTCCCTTTTTTAATTCAAATTATGACGACAGTTACTAAAATAACCAAAGGTACATAAATTTAAGTGTGCTTTCAAGTGGATAAAGAACTCCCCCATCCGGCGAGCTAAGCCGCAGTATACCAACATGTACCTACTCCACTTTACCCAGGCAGTGACATTTATGGCGCCCAACTATAGAGCAATTTAAATTTTTGATTTTTCCCACATAGCCCAAACCTTGGAACAGATTGTATTATACGCATCGGTATCCCGGAAGCCAGTTTCATAGCCATGCCGTGTCGTACAGGTGTTCAGTTACAATCAATTCCACAAGTCTACAATCGAAAGTAATGAATGAACAATCATAAAAATAAAGAAACATAATCAGAGGCTACACAGCTTGGTATTATACGTTCTTTTTCCTAGCCAAAAAAATAACATCCAATTTAAAATAAATACTTTATTTTATATGTTTATAAATAACATAAACATTATTTCAAATATTTCAAAAACAATTTAATTTTTTCTGTGATTTTAAATTTCTAATTATAATTAGAAATTAGTAAAATTTTGAAAATCCATTAAATTGTTCATAGACAAACATACTTATTATAAAAAATCACTACCTGATAAAATATATTCAACCTAAATATTCAAAAAAATTAATATAAAAAATAATAAAACGAATAATTATCGAACAATAAAATTTATTATTCAATTCATTGTCACACAATGTTCATTATTTAAAAAATATATTTTAGAGATAATAAATATGTCTAGAAATATTATAAAAAAATACAAATTCTATAATCAATTTATATTGAAGAACAAAAACACATTTATATTGTCTTTAATTATTAATATAATTTAGTGGTAGGCGTGCTGACTTGGATATACTTGAAGGTAATATAAACGCAAACTTAAATCGTTTTGTTGATTGGGCTAATAGAAATTCACTAATGGTTAACCCATCCAAGACTAAGGCAATATGATTTTGTAATAATAATAGTGTTTTGCCTTCTTTCTACATTTTCATGAACCAAATTCGAATAGATTTTGTACAGCAGCATAAGTGTGTCGGTGTAATTATTGACTGTGATCTTTCGTTTAGAAGTCACATTGATGCTTTTTTCGGCAAAGTATGGAGCATGTTACACAGGATCTATGGGTCAAAATTATACCTTCCTCACCGAATAAAATTAATGCTAGCTAACTCTCTTTTACTATCTCAGGTTTTGTACGGACTTGAGGTCTATTCGGGTACATTCGGTGTTAATATTGATAAATTGAAGCGTATTGTGAATACTATTATAAGTTTCGCCGAGATGATCATACTTCTGCCTATGTTATTCGTTTCCTGGGATTTTCTTTTGAAATGTACATAAACTATAGTTGCATTTTGATTTTTAATAATCTTATTAAGAATGGTATATCTTGCGCCTTTAGACGTTTATTTCAGTTTTCACATTCAACAAGGAATCCTCAGATTTATATTTCTAGAATTTGGAAAAATATATATTCTAGGTCATTCTTGGTAAGAGTTGCGCGTTTTTGGAATTGTTCGCCATTTGAACTGCGTATTTTTTCTCATAGCAATAATGCCTTTCGTCTGAAAATGATGGAGTATTTTCAAGAATTAATTGAATAGCTTATTTAATATACTTTTTTATGTTATTACTAACCAGTCGGATTGTGCTACCACTCATTGGACTTTTTTCTTTCTTATTTTTCCATTTTGTTTTCTTTTGTTTTTATTGGCTTGGGAACTTTGAACTTATGTTAAAATTTAATTTAATTTTAAAATTAATATAGCTACATAGTTTTTTTATTTGTATAATATAACTCAGGTTTAAATTGTCATGAGATACACTAAATTGGCAACTGAAGGCTTAGTATTATATATGAATCTTAAATAAATAAAATAAAATAAATTTTATTACACAAATACTAAATGAATTAAAAGTATATATATATATATATATATATATAATTATAAATACATATATGTGATTTTGTTAAAATAAATTGAATTATAAATAACAATAGGAATAAAAAAATAAAAATAAACTCATAAAAAATTTCCCAAAAATATAATTACTTAAAAACATATGTATATTTATATTAAGAAAATAAAAATAAATGTGGGTATAAAATATTAAAAATCAGTCAAAATTAGGCAAATAAGTAAACATAAAAATACATAACTCAAATATTATAAAATACATAGGTTATAAAAAAATACCAGAAATATTTACCTGAATGAAAAGAAAACCCGTTATTAATATTTAAAAACAATTATTATATTAATATATATATATATACGTAAACATATCAAACAATTACACAAATATTAGTAATTTAACTTTAAATTATAATATTACAACTCAACAAATTTTTCATCCTTTTATCTGTTTTTCTTACATGAGATACATATAATTTTCTAACTTCAAATCATTATGACCAACAAAAACCCAAGTTAAACTAGAACTTCTAGCAGATTGGCAAAAAAATACACCTGTTGCGAGCGGCACTAATATTGATGTTGTAAGTACATCTAATGCTGCAATACTAACTAACCCCAATCTCATAAATCCCAATATTTTAACCAACATTTCAATTTCTAATACACCTACCAGCAATCGTAACAATATGAATACTTCTAATACTTCAGCACAAGGTGCAGATAGAACTGTGGATGAAGCAGCTTATGTCAATCATTACATCACCTGAAACTAGTACATCAATTACAAGACTTCCGTCTATACATTTTTAGCACTTTTATCTGGCAATTTTTGAAATTTTTTAGCACTTTCTAGCATTTTTTTAAACAAAATCTAGCATTTTTTATCAACAAAGTTTTGGCAACACTGCATCAGAACCTCATTCAAACTGGAATTGTACCTTGTGTTTATTTTAAATTGAAAGGCTAAGGCAGATATATGTTTACATCCGTTTCCTCTTAAAGTGTTTTTATTGTTTTCCCTTTTTTAATTCAAATTATGACGACAGTTACTAAAATAACCAAAGGTACATAAATTTAAGTGTGCTTTCAAGTGGATAAAGAACTCCCCCATCCGGCGAGCTAAGCCGCAGTATACCAACATGTACCTACTCCACTTTACCCAGGCAGTGACATTTATGGCGCCCAACTATAGAGCAATTTAAATTTTTGATTTTTCCCACATAGCCCAAACCTTGGAACAGATTGTATTATACGCATCGGTATCCCGGAAGCCAGTTTCATAGCCATGCCGTGTCGTACAGGTGTTCAGTTACAATCAATTCCACAAGTCTACAATCGAAAGTAATGAATGAACAATCATAAAAATAAAGAAACATAATCAGAGGCTACACAGCTTGGTATTATACGTTCTTTTTCCTAGCCAAAAAAATAACATCCAATTTAAAATAAATACTTTATTTTATATGTTTATAAATAACATAAACATTATTTCAAATATTTCAAAAACAATTTAATTTTTTCTGTGATTTTAAATTTCTAATTATAATTAGAAATTAGTAAAATTTTGAAAATCCATTAAATTGTTCATAGACAAACATACTTATTATAAAAAATCACTACCTGATAAAATATATTCAACCTAAATATTCAAAAAAATTAATATAAAAAATAATAAAACAAATAATTATCGAACAATAAAATTTATTATTCAATTCATTGTCACACAATGTTCATTATTTAAAAAATATATTTTAGAGATAATAAATATGTCTAGAAATATTATAAAAAAATACAAATTCTATAATCAATTTATATTGAAGAACAAAAACACATTTATATTGTCTTTAATTATTAATATAATTTAGTGGTAGGCGTGCTGACTTGGATATACTTGAAGGTAATATAAACGCAAACTTAAATCGTTTTGTTGATTGGGCTAATAGAAATTCACTAATGGTTAACCCATCCAAGACTAAGGCAATATGATTTTGTAATAATAGTGTTTTGCCTTCTTTCTACATTTTCATGAACCAAATTCGAATAGATTTTGTACAGCAGCATAAGTGTGTCGGTGTAATTATTGACTGTGATCTTTCGTTTAGAAGTCACATTGATGCTTTTTTCGGCAAAGTATGGAGCATGTTACACAGGATCTATGGGTCAAAATTATACCTTCCTCACCGAATAAAATTAATGCTAGCTAACTCTCTTTTACTATCTCAGGTTTTGTACGGACTTGAGGTCTATTCGGGTACATTCGGTGTTAATATTGATAAATTGAAGCGTAGTGTGAATACTATTATAAGTTTCGTATACAATCTTCGCCGAGATGATCATACTTCTGCCTATGTTATTCGTTTCCTGGGATGTTCTTTTGAAATGTACATAAACTATCGTTGCATTTTGATTTTTAATAATCTTATTAAGAATGGTATATCTTGCGCCTTTAGACGTTTATTTCAGTTTTCACATTCAACAAGGAATCCTCAGATTTATATTCCTAGAATTTGGAAAAATATATATTCTAGGTCATTCTTGGTAAGAGTTGCGCGTTTTTGGAATTTTTCGCCATTTGAACTGCGTATTTTTTCTCATAGCAATAATGCCTTTCGTCTGAAAATGATGGAGTATTTTCAAGAATTAATTGAATAGCTTATTTAATATACTTTTTTATGTTATTACTAACCAGTCGGATTGTGCTACCACTCTTTGGACTGTTTTCTTTCTTATTTTTCCATTTTGTTTTCTTTTTTTATTGGCTTGGGAGCCATGAACTTTGAACTTATGTTAAAATTTAATTTAATTTTAAAATTAACATAGTTACATAGTTTTTTTATTTGTATAATATAACTCAGGTTTAAATTGTCATGAGATACACTAAATTGGCAACTGAAGGCTTAGTATTATATATGAATCTTAAATAAATAAAATAAAATAAATTTTATTACACAAATACTAAATGAATTAAAAGTATATATATATATATATATATATATAATTATAAATACATATATGTGATTTTGTTAAAATAAATTGAATTATAAATAACAATAGGAATAAAAAAATAAAAATAAACTCATAAAAAATTTCCCAAAAATATAATTACTTAAAAACATATGTATATTTATATTAAGAAAATAAAAATAAATGTGGGTATAAAATATTAAAAATCAGTCAAAATTAGGCAAATAAGTAAACATAAAAATACATAACTCAAATATTATAAAATACATAGGTTATAAAAAAATACCAGAAATATTTACCTGAATGAAAAGAAAACCCGTTATTAATATTTAAAAACAATTATTATATTAATATATATATATATATATATACGTAAACATATCAAACAATTACACAAATATTAGTAATTTAACTTTAAATTATAATATTACAACTCAACAAATTTTTCATCCTTTTATCTGTTTTTCTTACATGAGATACATATAATTTTCTAACTTCAAATCATTATGGCCAACAAAAACCCAAGTTAAACTAGAACTTCTAGCAGATTGGCAAAAAAATACACCTGTTGCGAGCGGCACTAATATTGATGTTGTAAGTACATCTAATGCTGCAATACTAACTAACCCCAATCTCATAAATCCCAATATTTTAACCAACATTTCAATTTCTAATACACCTACCAGCAATCGTAACAATATGAATACTTCTAATACTTCAGCACAAGGTGCAGATAGAACTGTGGATGAAGCAGCTTATGTCAATCATTACATCACCTGAAACTAGTACATCAATTACAAGACTTCCGTCTATACATTTTTAGCACTTTTATCTGGCAATTTTTGAAATTTTTTAGCACTTTCTAGCATTTTTTTAAACAAAATCTAGCATTTTTTATCAACAAAGTTTTGGCAACACTGCATCAGAACCTCATTCAAACTGGAATTGTACCTTGTGTTTATTTTAAATTGAAAGGCTAAGGCAGATATATGTTTACATCCGTTTCCTCTTAAAGTGTTTTTATTGTTTTCCCTTTTTTAATTCAAATTATGACGACAGTTACTAAAATAACCAAAGGTACATAAATTTAAGTGTGCTTTCAAGTGGATATAGAACTCCCCCATCCGGCGAGCTAAGCCGCAGTATACCAACATGTACCTACTCCACTTTACCCAGGCAGTGACATTTATGTCGCCCAACTATAGAGCAATTTAAATTTTTGATTTTTCCCACATAGCCCAAACCTTGGAACAGATTGTATTATACGCATCGGTATCCCGGAAGCCAGTTTCATAGCCATGCCGTGTCGTACAGGTGCTCAGTTACAATCAATTCCACAAGTCTACAATCGAAAGTAATGAATGAACGATCATAAAAATAAAGAAACATAATCAGAGGCTACACAGCTTGGTATTATACGTTCTTTTTCCTAGCCAAAAAAATAACATCCAATTTAAAAGTAAATACTTTATTTTATATGTTTATAAATAACATAAACATTATTTCAAATATTTCAAAAAAAATTTAATTTTTTCTGTGATTTTAAATTTCTAATTATAATTAGAAATTAGTAAAATTTTGAAAATCCATTAAATTGTTCATAGACAAACATACTTATTATAAAAAATCACTACCTGATAAAATATATTCAACCTAAATATTCAAAAAAATTAATATAAAAAATAATAAAACAAATAATTATCGAACAATTAAATTTATTATTCAATTCATTGTCACACAATGTTCATTATTTAAAAAATATATTTTAGAGATAATAAATATGTCTAGAAATATTATAAAAAAATACAAATTCTATAATCAATTTATATTGAAGAACAAAAACACATTTATATTGTCTTTAATTATTAATATAATTTAGTGGTAGGCGTGCTGACTTGGATATACTTGAAGGTAATATAAACGCAAACTTAAATCGTTTTGTTGATTGGGCTAATAGAAATTCACTAATGGTTAACCCATCCAAGACTAAGGCAATATGATTTTGTAATAATAATAGTGTTTTGCCTTCTTTCTACATTTTCATGAACCAAATTCGAATAGATTTTGTACAGCAGCATAAGTGTGTCGGTGTAATTATTGACTGTGATCTTTCGTTTAGAAGTCACATTGATGCTTTTTTCGGCAAAGTATGGAGCATGTTACACAGGATCTATGGGTCAAAATTATACCTTCCTCACCGAATAAAATTAATGCTAGCTAACTCTCTTTTACTATCTCAGGTTTTGTACGGACTTGAGGTCTATTCGGGTACATTCGGTGTTAATATTGATAAATTGAAGCGTATTGTGAATACTATTATAAGTTTCGTATACAATCTTCGCCGAGATGATCATACTTCTGCCTATGTTATTCGTTTCCTGGGATGTTCTTTTGAAATGTACATAAACTATCGTTGCATTTTGATTTTTAATAATCTTATTAAGAATGGTATATCTTGCGCCTTTAGACGTTTATTTCAGTTTTCACATTCAACAAGGAATCCTCAGATTTATATTCCTAGAATTTGGAAAAATATATATTCTAGGTCATTCTTGGTAAGAGTTGCGCGTTTTTGGAATTTTTCGCCATTTGAACTGCGTATTTTTTCTCATAGCGATAATCATAAAAGACAATCTCAAAGACGGATTAGTTCAACTAATTTATGCCAAAAACATAGATTCAATCGATGACCTCCTTGAGGAATGCAAAAGAGCTGAACGTCTTTTCGACAACAACAGCAACATAGTAATGAATCATTCGAAAATGTAGTAAATGTAGAAGCTTTACATAACAACAAAACAACAACAACTAAGATCCTAACTTGTTGGAACTGTAAGCAATCAGGTCATTCGTTTATTGATTGCGAATTGGACCAACATAACATATTCAATTACAGATGTGGGTTCGATGTGGGGTCACATCACCAAAATTCCCTTAACAGCGTTCACAGTCCAAGGTAGACCTCACTACCAATTTAAGGTAATGTCTTTTTTTAATAATCTTATTAAGAATGGTATATCTTGCGCCTTTAGACGTTTATTTCAGTTTTCACATTCAACAAGGAATCCTCAGATTTATATTCCTAGAATTTGGAAAAATATATATTCTAGGTCATTCTTGGTAAGAGTTGCGCGTTTTTGGAATTTTTCGCCATTTGAACTGCGTATTTTTTCTCATAGCAATAATGCCTTTCGTCTGAAAATGATGGAGTATTTTCAAGAATTAATTGAATAGCTTATTTAATATACTTTTTTATGTTATTACTAACCAGTCGGATTGTGCTACCACTCTTTGGACTGTTTTCTTTCTTATTTTTCCATTTAGTTTTCTTTTTTTATTGGCTTGGGAGCCATGAACTTTGAACTTATGTTAAAATTTAATTTAATTTTAAAATTAACATAGTTACATAGTTTTTTTATTTGTATAATATAACTCAGGTTTAAATTGTCATGAGATACACTAAATTGGCAACTGAAGGCTTAGTATTATATATGAATCTTAAATAAATAAAATAAATTTTATTACACAAATACTAAATGAATTAAAAGTATATATATATAATTATAAATACATATATGTGATTTTGTTAAAATAAATTGAATTATAAATAACAATAGGAATAAAAAAATAAAAATAAACTCATAAAAAATTTCCCAAAAATATAATTACTTAAAAACATATGTATATTTACATTAAGAAAATAAAAATAAATGTGGGTATAAAATATTAAAAATCAGTCAAAATTAGGCAAATAAGTAAACATAAAAATACATAACTCAAATATTATAAAATACATAGGTTATAAAAAAATACCAGAAATATTTACCTGAATGAAAAGAAAACCCGTTATTAATATTTAAAAACAATTATTATAATAATATATATATATATATATATATATACGTAAACATATCAAACAATTACACAAATATTAGTAATTTAATTTTAAATTATAATATTACAACTCAACAAATTTTTCATCCTTTTATCTGTTTTTCTTACATGAGATACATATAATTTTCTAACTTCAAATCATTATGGCCAACAAAAACCCAAGTTAAACTAGAACTTCTAGCAGATTGGCAAAAAAATACACCTGTTGCGGGCGGCACTAATATTGATGTTGTAAGTACATCTAATGCTGCAATACTAACTAACCCCAATCTCATAAATCCCAATATTTTAACCAACATTTCAATTTCTAATACACCTACCAGCAATCGTAACAATATGAATACTTCTAATACTTCAGCACAAGGTGCAGATAGAACTGTGGATGAAGCAGCTTATGTCAATCATTACATCACCTGAAACTAGTACATCAATTACAAGACCACCATACACTAGTTAAACAGTCATGAAACAACAAGAAGAATAATAATATAAATTTAGAAGTACCAATAAATAGCAACGATGGTCCAAGTCTCAGAGAATTTATTAGCTCTTCTGTAAGAATTGCTCAATCTGAAGCAATGAAAAATATGGAAGATCGACTTGCATTAATGGTACCTCAAGTAGTGAGAAACTCAATTGACTAACTAAGAAATATATCATTAAATATTACTCCTGATCCAATAAAACCGGAGATATTTTCTCAAAATACGCAACCGCAGAACACACCCTTCCAACAACGACCCCATTCACAAACAATAAGAGAAACATATTCTCAGAATTTTCCTCTTGGTTATAAATCAATAACACCACTACAACTTCAAAAGTGGGGATTGAAATTTGATGGTTCTTCTAAGTCCATCAGTGTGGAAGAATTCGTATTTAGGATAGAATCTTTAAGATTAGACTATAACTGTCCTTTAGACATTTTCGTGAAAGGATTTCACCATTTACTCACTGGTAGAGCATCTGAATAGCTTTGGTTACTTAGACAAATAAAATCCAGTATGCCAATGGGAACATTTAAAATACCACTTCATAAAAAAATTTCGAAAGTGATTTCGAAATATAACGAAACTGCTGACATCTATATATCGGAAATTGTTCATATCAAAAATCAAATGAGAATACCTATACCCGAATTTGAGATTGTGATAATCATAAAAGAGAATCTCAAAGACGGATTAGTTCAACTAATTTATGCCAAAAACATAGATTCAATCGATGACCTCCTTGAGGAATGCAAAAGAGCTGAACGTCTTTTCGACAACAACAGCAACATAGTAATGAATCATTCGAAAATGTAGTAAATGTAGAAGCTTTACATAACAACAAAACAACAACAACTAAGATCCTAACTTGTTGGAACTGTAAGCAATCAGGTCATTCGTTTATTGATTGCGAATTGGACCAACATAACATATTCAATTACAGATGTGGGTTCGATGTGGGGTCACATCACCAAAATTCCCTTAACAGCGTTCACAGTCCAAGGTAGACCTCACTACCAATTTAAGGTAATGTCTTTTGGACTGTGCAATGCAGCTCAAAGGATGTGTCGACTTATGGACAAAGTGATTCCTTCAGATTTGAAAGACCGAGTGTTTGTGTACCAGATGATCTCCTGATAGTATCGCAGAATTTTAACGATCATGTACAAATGCTCAAAGTGTTAGGAGAAAGGTTAACTAACGCGTGATTGACTATTAATATGGAATAATCCAAATTTTGCTATAAAGAATTGAAATACCTAGGGTACATTGTCGGAGCAGGTAAACTCAAACCCGACCCTGGAAAAATTGAAGTAATTGTCAATATAAAACCTCCTAAATCTCAATAATATGTGAGAAAATTCTTAGGAACGGTAGGATTGTATCGCAGATTCATCAGCTCCTATGACAGATACCTTAAGAAAATGTACAAGATTCATCATGACTCCAGAAACTCTAGAGTCGTTCGAAAAATTAAAAATATGTCTAACTTCCCGTCCGGTATTGTGGAGTCCTGATTTTACTAGACCATTCTTCGTACAATATGACGCTTCAAACGGCGGAGTTGGTGCTGTTCTTTTAAAGAAAGATGATTTCAATTCAAATGAGTTCAAAAATCCAAAATATTTAAGTCTTATTGAAACCGTCTACCTGACCTAAAAGTGTGTGATGGAATTGTGTACAAAAGGGTAAAATTTAATAGAATAGATGTTGAAAGTGAAGACGACTGTTGGAAGAAATGGCTTCCAGATAATTTAACAACTGACATAATAGCAAAATCTCATAACAACAACACTTGCTGTGCTGGTATATCGAAGACATTGTATGATATCAGGCAATATTTCTATTGGCCAACAATGGTTTATGAAATTAAACAATATATTAACATGTGTGAAATGTGTAAAAAAATAAATTCTCTGAACATATATTAAGACAACCGATGGGTAATGAAGTTGTAACCCAAAGGCCTTTTCAGAAGATTTTTTCGACTTCTTAGATACATATCCAAGAACGAAATCTGGAAAAGCCTACATTTTTATCGTTTTAGTCTATAAAATCAAATTTGTGGTACTAAAGGCAATGACTACGGTAACACAAGTCATAAAACCTCTGGTAGAACAGATTTTTTATAAATTCGGTGTACCAGAATTTATTCATTCCGACAACGGAAGACAATTTACATGCGATATGGTTAAAGATACATTAAACGCATTAGAAGATGGTAGTCCGGATATTTTACCTGCATCAGACAGAGAGTCAATTTTTATGAACGTAATAAACACTCATATAATAGAAGAAGCCAGGACAAGAAGTCTATAGGAAAAATTTTGTACCGAGCAATTTTGCCAAGGGAATAAATGCAACATATTGTAAATGCTTAAATGCAGAATAAGAAAAGCCATTGGGAATTGCTTTTACGAAGTGGAAAATCTAAAGGGCCAGCTCAAACAATAAGCTAGTAACTACATTGTTATCTGTGGTTAGTAAATAATAGTTACTCTCACCAAATTTACAAAATGCCAGTTGATGCAATGTTGTTAAAAAACCCATGACATCCTTAGTCGTCATTGTGTTCGGCAAACAATATTTAACACCATCTTAAAAAGAAAGGATGGTATTTCATCTACATAAAATATATATGAAATGCAAAGAAAAACCTAATAATTGCATTCAAATTAATATGTTGAAACATCAAACTTAAAATATAACCAAACTCTACACACCTTACGTGTTCAAAAATAACTGTACAAAGAAGAAAAATTTTTCATAATACCATTCAAAATAAATTGTCGAAAATCTAAAGCGGAGTTGTATGATTTTCAGTAACAATTATCCCTGTATAAAAAGTTTCTTTAAAAAATATATAGCATGACACAAAATTCTACTTTTCTTTTAAATCAATGCAAAAATCGTATAATGTAATAAAAAACTCTATGATTTTCCAAAACTATTTTTGTTTGTATGAATAATAATTATTATGAGTAAAAAAATTAAAAACTGTAAGAAATTATATGAAAAATTATATGCATATCAAAAAATTTAAGAATAATTCGAAAGTTAAAAAAATATATTAAGCATATATTAAAAGCACGTAAATAAAAAATATATAAAAAAAATTTGATAAAAACTATAAAGATTAAAATTATTAAATATGTATTAAAGTAAAATTATTATGATTAAAATTATATTATAAATAATGTGTAGGATATCAAAAAAACATTTTTTAAAGATTAATAATAAATGAAGATTTTGAATAATATAAAAACGCAAATTTAATTTTTTTTAAAGTGGGTTAAATAATTTATTAGGGTAGTGATAGACATTTTTGGGTGTTTCTATAGAATTTTTGGCGACAGAAACACCAAGGTATACTGAAAAATGTATATGAGGGGTGGGCAAAGCCAAAGAGGTGTAATATCAGAACCTCATTCAAACTGGAATTCTACCTTGTGTTTATTTTTAATTAAAAGGCTAAGGCAGATATATGTATACATACGTTTCCTCTTAAAGTGTTTTTATTGTTTTCCCTTTTTATACCCTCCACCATAGTATGGGGTTCTTATTGGATTCTAAATGTCTCCACAAAAAATTATAAGTATAGGTCCATATTTTCTGGTAGCCCCCATATAACGGAACCTCCTAATTTTCAGTATTTTGGGGGTTTTGGTCGTATTTTTCCGCCGAATTGGCTGTAATTTAGTGTTTTGAGTTCTTAATAGGTACCAAACCTCTCTAAAAAAATTATGTATATAGGTCAATTTTTTCGGGTAGCCCCCATATAAGGGTACCCCCCAATTTTCGGTATTTTGGGGTTCTTGAGCACGTTTTTCGCTGAACTTTGCTACATTGGGTTCTTATTGGGTCCTTAATGTCTCCACAAAAAATTATAAATATAGGTCCACTTTTTCTGGTAGCCCCTATATAATGGTACCTCCCAATTTTTAGAATTTTGGGGGTTTTGATTAGCTGTAATTTAGTATTTTGAGTTCTTAATAGGTACCAAATCTCTCTACCAAAAATGATTAATATTCGCCCCCTTTTTGGGGTAGTCCCCATATAACCCCTTTTTTTATACCCCCACATAACGGAACCTCCTAATTTTCAGTATTTTGGGGGTTTTAGTCGTATTTTTCCGCCGAATTGGCTGTAATTTAGTGTTTTGAGTTCTTAATAGGTACCAAACCTCTCTAAAAAAAATTATGTATATAGGTCAATTTTTTCGGGTAGCCCCCATATAAGGGTACCCCCCAATTTTCGGTATTTTGGGGTTCTTGAGCACGTTTTTCGCTGATCTTTGCTACATTGGGTTCTTAATGTCTCCACAAAAAATTATAAATATAGGTCCACTTTTTCTGGTAGCCCCTATATAATGGTAACTCCCAATTTTTAGAATTTTGGGGGTTTTGATCGTATTTTTCCGCCGAATTAGCTGTAATTTAGTATTTTGAGTTCTTAATAGGTACCAAATCTCTCTACCAAAATTATTAATATTCGCCCCCTTTTTGGGGTAGTCCCCATATAACCCCTTTTTTATACCCTCCACCATAGTATGGAGGGTATATTAATTTTGTCATTCCGTTTGTAACTCCTCGAAATATTCATTTCCAACCCTATAAAGTATATATATTCATGATCAGGGTAAAATTCTAAGACGATCTAGCCATGTCCGTCCGTCTGTCCGTCCGTCTGTTGTAATCACGCTATCTTCTGAAGGAATTGAGATAGGGTGCTGAAATTTTGCATAGGGTTGTCTTTTGTCTACAGGCAGGTCAAGTTCGAAGATGGGATATATCGGTCCACGTTTAGGCATAGCTCCCATATAAGGGTACCCGGCAAATTTCGGTATTTTAGGGTTCTTGAGCGCCTTTTTCAGCCGAATTCGCTGAAATTTGGTACATTGGGTTCATATTGGATACTAAATGTCTCCACAAAAAATTATAAGTATAGGTCCATATTTTCTGGTAGCCCCCATATAACGGAACCTCCTAATTTTCAGTATTTTGGGGGTTTTGGTCGTATTTTTCCGCCGAATTGGCTGTAATTTAGTGTTTTGAGTTCTTAATAGGTACCAAACCTCTCTAAAAAAATTATGTATATAGGTCAATTTTTTCGGGTAGCCCCCATATAAGGGTACCCCCCAATTTTCGGTATTTTGGGGTTCTTGAGCACGTTTTTCGCTGAACTTTGCTACATTGGGTTCTTATTGGGTCCTTAATGTCTCCACAAAAAATTATAAATATAGGTCCACTTTTTCTGGTAGCCCCTATATAATGGTACCTCCCAATTTTTAGAATTTTGGGGGTTTTGATCGTATTTTTCCGCCGAAGTAGCTGTAATTTAGTATTTTGAGTTCTTAATAGGTACCAAATCTCTCTACCAAAAATTATTAATATTCGCCCCCTTTTTGGGGTAGTCCCCATATAACCCCCTTTTTATACCCTCCACCATAGTATGGAGGGTATATTAGTTTTGTTTTTCCGTTTGTAACGCATCGAAATACTCATTTCCGACCCTATAAAGTATATATATTCTTGATCAGCGTAAAATTCTAAGACGATTTATGCGTGTCCGTCTGTCCATCTGTCTGTTGTAATCACTCTAGCGTCTAAACGAATTGAGATAGAGCCCCAAAATTTTGCATAGAGTCGTCTTTTGTCTGCAGGCAGGTCAAGTTCGAAGATGGGCTATATCGGTCCACGTTTAGGCATAGCTCCCATATAAGGATACCCCCCAATTTTCGGTATTTTGAGGTTCTTGAGCGTGTTTTTCAACCGAATTCGGTGAAATTTGGTACTTTGAGTTCTTATTGGGTAGCAAATATCCCCACTAAAAATTATAAATATAGGTCCATTTTTTCGGACAGCCCCCGTGTAAGGGTAACCCCAAAATTTCGGTATTTTGAGGTTCTTGAGCGTGTTTTTCAACAGAATTCGCTGAAATTTGGTACTTTGAGTTCTTATTGGGTATCAAATAAACCTACTAAAAATTATAAATATAGGTCAATTTTTTCTGGTACCCCCCATATAACGGTACCCCTCAATTTTCGGTATTTTGGTGTTCTCGACCGCGTTTTTCAACGGAATTTGCTGCAATTTGGTATTTTGTAGTCGTATATGGTAACAAATCTCCCTACCAAAAATTATTAATATTCGCCCCCTTTTTGGGGTAGTCCCCATATAACCCCCT
Organism: Musca vetustissima; assembly: GCF_032173495.1. NCBI lineage: Eukaryota > Metazoa > Arthropoda > Insecta > Diptera > Muscidae > Musca > Musca vetustissima. The sequence continues at coordinate 33,763 of NW_026889671.1, forward strand.
TTTTTATATTAAAATAGTTATCTGATTTGTTACGCGTTTTAATAGTTATCTGATTTGTTACGCGGGCTATATCAAAACTTGGACCCAGGGACCCCATGTTGGATTTCTATATTTGCTTTGACATTAGAAACATGTGTGCAAAATTTTGGGCGCCTATGTCAAGTGTTTCGTCAGTTAATGAGTTTATACCCAATTTTTGGGTAAATACTCAAAATAGGGGTACCTTTGTATGGGGGCTACCAGTAAACGTGGACCTACATACATAAATTTGTACTAAAAAAACACTCTGTGCCAAATTACAGCCAGTTTGGTTGTAAAATGCGTCTAATAGACAATAAATACCTTAAATCGGGAGATATGGTTATATGGGGGCTATATCAAAACTTGGACCCAGGGACCCCATGTTGGATTTCTATATTTGCTTTGACATTAGAAACATGTGTGCAAAATTTTGGCCGCCTATGTCAAATGGTTCGGCAGTTAATGAGTTTATTTCCAATTTTTGGGTAAAAACTCGGGTATTTACCCAAGTATTTACCCACGTCTTTAAAGTATCGTAAAACTATCCATTCTTAATCGATTTGATAACAGAAACCCGGAAATAGTGTGTAAGATGTTGTATTACCGATTCAATATAGTAAATACCCATATAAATACCCACAAATGGGTATTTACCCAATTTACCGGGTATTTACCCTTTTGGTATTTACCCACTGCCCATCTCTAATAATGAACTAAAACCCGCATTAAGACCTAGTCCCTGTATGGAGGTTCCAGACAAAGTGGACCGATATTCCCCATCTTCGAATTTGAACTAAGATTGGAAGAAATAATAAGAATGACAAAGTTTGGATGAAATCTAAATTTTTTGAAGCGCAGTTGGTCCAAAGATACATGGGGTCTAGAATCGATATTTCAATTAGCCACAGTGTATAATTATCCGTTAAAAATTACTGAATTCTTTATTATGGTTTACATAATCCCTGTTTAGAAATGTCGGTATAGGTCCACTTTTTGGTATGTTTCCTTTATTTTCATTTCTAGTACCTGTCAGTATATCTATGGTGGAGGGTATACAAAGTTCGGCCCGGCCGAACTTAACGCTTTTTCACTTGTTTTAATTCAAATTATGATGACAGTTACTAAAATTAACAAAAATTTAAGTGTGCTGCCAAGAGGATAAAAATGTAAGTGTGCTGTCAAGAACTCCCCCATCCTGCGAGCTAAGCCGCAGCTTACCACTCCACTTTACCCTGGCAGTCACATCATTTCAAAGTCTTAGGGGGGATTTCAAACAAACATTTGAGATGACAATTTACGACGATACGTTTATTGTCATACGTATCGGACAAAGCTTTCCACGCTAAAGAGAAACTAGAATTGGTGAGTGGAAATCTGGAAACGATTTTACGAGCCTCACCGTCATCTGTATTAGACGAATACTAATACAAAACTGTGTGTGTTTTATTTCATTTCTTTTTGGTTGTACTTTTTCTTTTCCCCCCTTTGCTCCCGCAAACATTGGTCCATTGCGAGCCGGATAAGTGTCGCTACCACTAATAAGGATTTCTGCTTACTTTCTTTAAAAGGGTTGGCAACGTCAAAACGCAGAAAAATAACCACACAGTTCCTCACCAAAAACAACAGGTACGTAGAGTGCATTTTAGTGAGCAAGGGTTTATTTTTTTAAAACAAAACAATAGTAAATATCGCTTAACCTACGTTCGTTCGAACAGTGCAGCGCAGTGTTGTTGTTAGTGCCTTATATGCCTATAGGAATATACCTAAATTTTTTGAAAATTTTGAAGATTTGTTATAAATTTGTTAATTCTTCCACAATATTTTTCTAAAATTTATATATATTTGTGTCCGCTACACTGAGGGAAATTTTAGTGTATTTACGGTACACTGAGAAAAATTGTCGTTGAATTTTACATTAAATTTCTTACAGTTTCATCAAATTTTTGTGTTTTGAGCACTTTTTATACATTTTGCTGCTTATTCTCAAGAATTAGGTTCTTCTTATCGTTACAAATTTGAGGTTTTTGAAATATATTTCCGATATATTTGCACAAATTAAAGCTTTTGCCTTAATTTCACACAAATATAATCATTTTGAGTAACATTTGGTAATTTTTTGGTTTGTTTTGCTAATTTTATTAATCGGTTATATGTCGCTTACTCCTCTTGATTTTTCACCGAGCAACTGACGCTCTAGTCAAGTTCTCTGCCAAATTTTCTGACCTACGGGATGAAGACTTTGACATCTATTCGCTGGAGATTCAAGGAAATGAATCAAAAGAACTTTAGAGTAACGCGAAAATTTATGCGATATGTGTTCAGTATTACAGTATTTTTCGGTTAATTGCACACCAAAATTTGCACAAATTTTTGTTCAATTAACCGATGAACCAATTATCCGAACCCGCTTAATTGAATGGTTGGTTCAATTACAGCAATCACGTATAATTGGAACTACTAATGATTTAAAAAAATCCAATGTCAAATACAAATTACGCTTTCTCGAAGTTTTTCCTTAGCATTAAACACATGTTTTAAATTAGTAAAAATGCCACCTAGTCTTTTTCACAAATTATGTAAAATATGTATGTAAAAAAATGGTATATTATTTTTTAATTATTATTGTGCAATTAACGGTGAAGAGTAAAGGGAAATTTATTTTTGATGACATGAATTTTGAACAAATTAAGCGGGAAAATCAATTAACGGGCTTTAATTATCCGAGAAAATTTACGTGTATTTTCCTATGAAATATTTGTTGTCCCATCATGTGGTTCAATTAAGGGTGGAAACCAATTAACCGTAGGGACAATTAACCGAAAAATACTGTATTTGCAAACTTCAAAAGACGCGTGTCCAGACGACTTCACTTTAGTTGAAACTAGGTATGATATTGTTTATAACGCTTTTCTGCAGTTGTTATCCGCAATTCATAGAAAGATAGATGAAATTTAAAGTAGGTCGAAAGCTATAGTTAATCAGCCACCACCAGGTGATGCCACTAAATCCGCTAGTCCTGGGGATTTGCAGGGCTCTTCACATAATGATAACTTGACTCATAGTCTTAATTTGCCACCATGTGTGGTGTTCAATGGTGACTTTCTTTCTTGGCCCACACTTAGGGATTTCTCAGTTGTCTGCATTATCAATTCTCGTTTAAGCGAAATTGAAAACTTGTGCCAACTTCATAAGAAAACTAGTGGCGAAGCTTGAGATATAGTCTCTAAATTTCCATTGATGCATACAAGTTTCAATTTAGCTTGGAATGCATTGAAAGAAGCATATGATAATGTGCGTATTTACAATTAACTAAATGTTCTTTTCGATCTTCCAGATCTTGAAAATGAGTCAAGTTCAGGTTTAAAAAATTTTGAAGCGTGGAATTAATAGTTGTGGTTCTGCTATGGCTATTTATGACGTTCCCTCTGACGGTTGATATCCCATATTGGTATTTCTGTGTCTGCAAAAACTTCCCAAACAAACCGTTATACTATGGGAACAAAGCGTCAAAAATAAATCAACGTTGCCATCTTGGAATGATCTGGACAATTTTTTAACGGAAAGGGTTCAGATTTTAACATGCCTTTGAGATATCAAAGGTATAGGTGATTCCAAGAAAGTAGATAGTAAGAAAGTGCGGACACATTTTACGAACGCTACCAGTTCTCGTTCCACCTGTTCTACAACTTCCAATCGGTCATCTCCTGAATAATCTTGTGTGCTTTGCCCTTCGCAATCTCATCATTTAAGATCATGTCCTGAATTTAGAAATCGTTCTCTTTTAGATCGATTCTCTCTAGTTAAACGTCATCATTGTTGCATTAATTGTCTCTCCAGAGGTCATGATGTAAAAAATGTTAGCACTCATAGTTGTGCTAAATGTAATAGAAGACATCACACTTTGCTACATCGTGAAGTTTTTCCAGTTACTACTACTAGTAATATTCCGCCATCCTCTCAAGGTCCATCAGGTTCTGGTCTATTGGGCACAGCTATGGTCCATTAGGGTAGTACCTATCATTTCATATGGTTCATTAGGGTAGTACCTATCCAGATTGGGCATTGATTGATCCTGCATTTGAAGCATCTTTTATTACTGATAGATTACAACAGCATTTGGGCCTTTCTACAACATCCACTCAAGTCAAATTGTTTTAACATTGTCTAAGAAATTGTATTCGTTTGATATTGCCTCATCTTCAGATTGTTTACCGTTCATGGAAATTACAGCATTGGTTGTTCCTACCATTTCTGGAAATCTTCCAACATTTACGGTTAGTCGTGAATTATGATGTAAATTGCCAAATCTACGTTTGGCTGACTCTCACTTATTTGACTGACAGATCGTTCTATACTAGAATGTCTTCCAGCTGAACACCTAATCGACACAAAACTTCTCGATTTTGTTGAAGTCAGCGGTTCAAAGCCTCTTGGCATTCGTTGAAATGCTCAATTAGATGTATTTTATTTTAATGTAAAACCACTTACTTAAAAATCCACCTACACTAACCTGGAAGTGCTTTCTACTATTGCAAAATTGTTTGGTCCTATTGGGTGGTTAGGCCCTGTTTTAATTGTAGCTTGGCAGAACTTCGTTGAGACGTACCAGGACGTCAATTATATTCAAATTCCTCGATGGGTTAATTATGTTGCTGATTGTTCCCCCAGCATATGTCTTCTCTGATGCCTCAGAGAAGGCATATGCGGGGGTGGTATACATTCGTATTATTGCCTCCAATGAAGTAGATCCTATCAAGTCTATTTCTTTTCCACGACTGGAGTTATGTGGTGCGGTCTTGGCCTCTGAACTCTTCAAAACCATTGCCGCTGAGATTGATATACAATTTTCAAAAACACACTTTTGGACCGATTCTACGATCATTCTATCTTGGTTGAAGAAAATTCCTTCCACATGGTCAACTTTTGTTGCGAATAGGGTCTCCAGAATACAGGACAACGTTGGTCAAAGTGTTTGGCATCATGTATCTTCCGAAGATAATCCTGCTGATTTGGGACGTCGCGGACTTACGCCCGCCGAATTGGCTTCTTATCCAAATTTAGCGGCACACACCACATTGGATCCGTTTAAAAAGTTCTGAATGGAAGTTGCAGGACTTGTCCGCTCTTGATACGGATGTAAAAATTCGTGCAATTAGAAGTCACTTTTCATACATTGTTGTTTTAGATAATTTTCGTCGTTAGTCGTATTATTCATTTTTAGTTTTTATTCACAAAGTACATCCTTCTACTACTCAAAATATCGTTCAATGACAAGCTCCTACGAGCTCTGAACTAAAAAATGTGGAAGAAAGGCTGATTGTTTTGGCTCAAAAAGCGTATTATGCCGATGAATTATAGGCCCTTAAATTCAAAAAGTTCGATTTTGTCCTTAAATCCCTTTCTGGATAATGTAGGTGTTATGCGACTAAATGGACGTTTAGTTCGGTCACCTGCTCTTCCCTACTCAGAACGACATCCTATTTTGCTTCCCTACTATTGCAAATTTCCTCAAATTCATTTAATTTCCATTCATGGTGGAAATCAACTAATGTTGCGTCTGGTGCGCAGTGAATACTGGATTCCTAGATTAACTTCACTCTTTCGTAAAGTAATTGGTAATTGTAAGACTTGCATTTTAGAAAAGAACAAGTGATAAAGCGTTAAGTTCGGCCGGGCCGAACTTTGTATACCCTCCACCATAGATATACTGACAGGTACTAGAAATGAAAATAAAGGAAACATACCAAAAAGTGGACCTATACCGACATGTCTAAAATCGGATTATGTAATCCATAATACAAATTTCGGAAATTTTTAATTGATAATTCAAATTCGAAGATGGGGAATATCGGTCCACTCCTTCTGAAACCTCCACAGAGGCTAGGTCTAAATGCGACTATAGTTCATTATCGAACCTTACGTTCTAATTTTTTACCTCGCTATCCTCTGCAGGTGAAATGATTACACTAGAGTCTTAGAACCAAACTCAAAACGCGGAACATATCAGATAACTATATTAATATAAAAAAAGGGGGTTATATGGGGACTACCCCAAAAAGGGGGCGAATATTAATAATTTTTGGTAGAGAGATTTGGTACCTATTAAGAACTCAAAATACTAAATTACAGCTAATTCGGCGGAAAAATACGATCAAAACCCCCAAAATTCTAAAAATTGGGAGGTACCATTATATAGGGGCTACCAGAAAAAGTGGACCTATATTTATAATTTTTTGTGGAGACATTAAGGACCCAATAAGAACCCAATGTTGCAAAGTTCAGCGAAAAACGTGCTCAAGAACCCCAAAATACCGAAAATTGGGGGGTACCCTTATATGGGGGCTACCCGAAAAAATTGACCTATATACATAATTTTTTTTAGAGAGGTTTGGTACCTATTAAGAACTTAAAACACTAAATGACAGCCAATTCGGCGGAAAAATACGACCAAAACCCGCCAAAATACTGAAAATTAGGAGGTTCCGTTATATGGGGGCTACCAGAAAATATGGACCTATACTTATAATTTTTTGTGTAGGTATTTAGTATCCAATAAGAACCCAATGTACCAAATTTCAGCGAATTCGGCTGAAAAAGGCGCTCAAGAACCCTAAAATACCGAAATTTGCCGGGTACCCTTATATGGGAGCTATGCCTAAACGTGGACCGATATATCCCATCTTCGAACTTGACCTGCCTGCAGACAAAAGACAACCCTATGCAAAATTTCAGCACCCTATCTCAATTCCTTCAGAAGATAGCGTGATTACAACAGACGGACGAACATGGCTAGATCGTCTTAGAATTTTACCCTGATCATGAATATATATACTTTATAGGGTCGGAAATGAATATTTCAAGGAGTTACAAACGGAAAGACAAAATTAATATACCCTCCATACTATGGTGGAGGGTACAAAAAAGGGGGTTATATGGGGACTACCCCAAAAAAGGGGCGAATATTAATAATTTTTGGTAGAGAGATTTGGTACCTATTAAGAACTCAAAATACTAAATTACAGCTAATTCGGCGGAAAAATACGATCAAAACCCCCAAAATTCTAAAAATTGGGAGGTACCATTATATAGGGGCTACCAGAAAAAGTGGACCTATATTTATACCCGAAAAAATTGACCTATATACATAATTTTTTTTAGAGAGTTTTGGTACCTATTAAGAACTCAAAACACTAAATTACAGCCAATTCGGCGGAAAAATACGACCAAAACCCACAAAATACTGAAAATTAGGAGGTTCCGTTATATGGGGGCTACCAGAAAATATGGACCTTTACTTATAATTTTTTGTGGAGACATTTAGTATCCAATAAGAACCCAATGTACCAAATTTCAGCGAATTCGGCTGAAAAAGGCGCTCAAGAACCCTAAAATACCGAAATTTGCCGGGTACCCTTATATGGGAGCTATGCCTAAACGTGGACCGATATATCCCATCTTCGAACTTGACCTGCCTGCAGACAAAAGACAACCCTATGCAAAATTTCAGCACCCTATCTCAATTCCTTCAGAAGATAGCGTGATTAGAACAGACGGACGGACAGACGGACGGACATGGCTAGATCGTCTTAGAATTTTACCCTGATCATGAATATATATACTTTATAGGGTCGGAAATGAATATTTCGAGGAGTTACAAACGGAATGACAAAATTAATATACCCTCCATACTATGGTGGAGGGTATAAAAAGTATTGTACACAGATAATGGCTGCTCTTCCTCCCGAACGAACAACCATAACGCGACCATTTGCCACTACAGGTGTAGATTTTGCTGGTCCCTTTGACCTTAAATCTTTTACTGGTCGCTACTGTAAAATTACTAAAGGTTATGTTTGTGTATTTGTTTGCTTTCTACAAAAGCAATACAATTGATTGCTTGATTTGTCTACGACAACATTTTAAGCAGCATTTCACAGGTTCATTTCGAGACGCGGATGTCCCAAGACTGTTTTCTCTGACAACGGCACCAATTTCGTAGGTGCTTCTCGAGAATTTGAGCGTGAATTCACATCGGTTGTTCATGAATGTCGCGATAGGATATGTTCCGCATATCAGTATCAAGAACATTCATAGGGCCCCACATATGGGCGGTCTTTGGGAAGCTGCGGTGAAAAGTTTTAAAAACAACTTTAGGAAAAAAGCAGTAAAAATGAAATATACATTTGAAGAATTCTCTACGGTTCTCTCTCATACAGAAGCTTGTTGAAATTCTCGACCGATTTGTTAGTGGTGATTCGGCAAGAACAATTATCCGGTGGTTAAGCTGATCACTTTGACCAATTAGATTTTTGTTTTCTCTTTCACGTTCGCGCCATATTTATTTTTTTCTTTTAGAATGGAAAATCAAAACAAGATGTTCGCTAATCTTCCTGACTATGAGGTAGACATCCCCATGTCAGATGAGGAAAGACATGTTGAATATGTGGTTTTGGTTCCGATAACGGATATTGAACATGCCCTAAATAAATGCAATGGTACCGAAGCTGAAGTTACTAGCATTGAGCCTGCCCTCGCACTTTGTGCTGCTGTTATTCAGCCTGCCACTTGCACCGGGTGGTGCTGAAGGACGCTCTGACGGCAACTTCAAAGAAAACTCTGCCTTCTTCTTCGCATGTAACTACGTTACATAGCATGGTAATCCAACCTATTATCACAATAGGGCTAGCTATCGTCGCTCATTTGGTTTCCCATAAAACAAAAAAAATACCAGTCCGAGCACTTCTGGACCCATGTGCAGGTAGTAGTCGCATCTGCAATACACTGGTCCAGTCGTTGCGATTAAATTCTATCCCAGTCGGGCCAGACCGGTTTGCCCAATTTACACTGGTCTCGACCTTTGACTCCACCCAACTCGGGGTTCAAATTTAGCCCACCTTATGTTCCCAACACAATCTGCCTCCGAAACTTTAAAGGAGCACTACAGAGGTATGATGCTTGCGGATCCGTAAGTTTTTAAATCGTCCCGCGTTGCAGTAGTGCTGGTTGCATAAATGTACCCGAAACTGATGAAGTCACAGACTTACACTAGCCTGGATTTCCATGGGTCCAACTTACCATCTTTGGATGGGTCTTGTCGGGTCCATGCCCAATGTAATTTCTTACTGGATTACTTTCGCAGGAAGAGCTCGCCCGTGCCTTAACAATATTTCTAAATTAAATAATTGCGAGGCAAAGCGCCGCTTACTCAATGAGTGCAATCCTGTACAAAAATGAAAAAATTATTAAAAAAAAAAGAAAAAGAAAAATTGAATTGAACACAAAAAAATTAAAAAATGAATTTGTAAATATTTATAGTTAATTTACATTGCAACATAGCAAGATGTTGCAAGTTTGGCGGCAATGTTTACACTTAAACTTACGTATTTTAATGCATGCTCCGTTTTGAATTTGTAGCAGACTACCGTGTACAACCTTCTGATATTCATCACAAAGTCGTACTGTCAATTAATGAGTGACATATTGTAAGCGCCTCTTTGCATATTGTAAGCGCCTCTTGCGTTGTTTGCTATTCTTCTTGTTTCGCTTGGATTACATCCAACAACACCGAAATCTCTCAGCAATAGAAAAAAGGTAAAAATGTTGTTCACGACAATATTACATTCAAATAAATATCTCTAATAATTCTATTGGACGAATACTAATACATCTGTGTGTGTTTTATTTCATTTCTTTTTGGTGGTACTTTTTCTTTTTTCCCACTTTGCTCCCGCAAACAACTACTGTGATACAATAATTTTATTATATTTATTATATTTATTTATGTGTGCATGCGACTCACCTTTAAGTAGGCCAAATGATAGCCAAGCAATACATTAGCGTTGAAATTTCTTCTTTTTTGGCTTTCGCTCACAACTCTTCAGGTACTGTTTTTTGGTAGTTTTGATCTCTGCAAATCCATCAACCTCACAACATACGCAATCATCATGTACACTTTTTACCATACCCTTTTAATAGGTACCATTATCATGAATAACTTAGACTACTAAATCATCCATAGTGATGTCGCCTCCGCTGCTGTTGGTAATGATGATGACAATAGTTGATTTTCACAGAGGGAACGATTACACAATAAACGGGAAGAATATATAAAATGATATTCAGAATGTATGATGTCCGATACTTGTTCTGCTGCCACTGATGTTTAATCGATGATGATATATTACGGAATATTGTACTTTTCTTTTTGATTCTGTTTTTTACGTCAGACAAGCAGATCTAGGACTTTGTTGCGGAAAGAAGAAGAAAAGGTTGATAATTATGAACTTCTTTAGAGAGCAAAAAAAATGTCACAGCGACGAAAACTACGATGATGACAGTGTAGTGTACTTCCCAAAATAGACAAAACAATTACTGATGGTACAAATTCTTATCGAAGCGTAATCTTTTGAGTAGAATTATCTGGGAATTGAAGAATCCGATTTTTGTTGTAAAGAGTGTTTCAGCCTTGTGTCTGTGTTCGGTGTGTTGCCGTCTTTTTTGTTGTCTTCTATCTTAAAATTATTGTTTAGCTTTTATTATTATGATTTGTTCAGTTCTGTTATTTCTTATGTTTTTGAACTGCATTGTGGGCTATCAGTGGCTGGAATTCATCATCTGAAAATTATGCAAACGCAGCAGCTATTTTCTTGGCTTTGTATGGTTCAATCATTACGTAATACCTGAAACGTGCTGATAGAATTCCAAATTCATTTTCCTCAACTCTCCTAGCTCTAGACAAACTATAATTAAAAACTCTCTGAATTGCATTCATGTTGCAAATTCCTTTGCAACAATTTTGCGCAACATCCTTCCTCATTTCTACGACTCACCCACTCACAAATCCACGTTTTTTTCTTGTTTTTTATTTTAACTTTATTTTCTTCATCCAATACAACAATTGACGCTGCTCCATAGCACATAATTAACAAAGCTTCTTCCTCTTCCATAATTGCTTGGAAAATATTGAGCAAATATTTTTTTTTTTTTTTGCTTTTTGACAGTTTTATCAAACTGTTTTATTGTGCAAATATTTGCTCAAATGTGACCACACGTCAAACATGTTTTCCCATTTCGTTATTTGACACTATTTGCCTGCTGTTTCAGCAAACAAAATATTTCAAATATTTGAGTGTAATGTGAACCCAAAATCAATAGTGCACAAATTTGACGTTTTTTGGGCAAACAACATAAAAGACATTTGAGGCAAATATTTGATTAGTGTGACCTTACCTTTAGAAGATTTACTTACATTTATATACCTACAATCGATCACTACAATATACAATGCGATTTATACTAAAATATATATATATAATATATATATATATGATTTGCGGAATGGATGATTTTGATACATCAGTTAAAAAATTTTCCAAAAGGTAATTGGGTTACGCTCTGGAAAAAAATTATTCACTAAATTTTACTGGAAAAGAATCAAGATACAGCTAATATCGGCCCACAATTTAGATAGACCCATATAACAGCACCTCTTTCGTAGACGGAGGGTGATCCATGATGTGCTCTAACCAAATACGTTGCATTATACGTTTTGCTACAATTAAAACAGTATCGCCTTTAAGTATAGGTGACATTTTTTGTAAGTGGTTTTACATTAGAATAAATTACATCCACCGAGCATTCCACCGAATACCGACAGGTTTTCTACAGCTGATGTCAAAAAAAATTAGAAATGACGGATACAGCGAATGAATCGTAAATTATGGTTTTAACTTCCGATGTTATGAAAAACGGACGAAATTGTTGCCACTTTTAAATGCAAATATTTCTAACACTTGCCTTTAAAAGAACAGATATTTAATATCACTGGAAATATATTATACTGCGACTAGCAATATAATAGATAATAGGCAGGATCTTATGTAGATGTTACAATTAAAATGTAACCCATATTGAAAATTTTTCCAATGAAGATTTTATAACTCGCAACGAACCAGAAATTACATAAAACTACAGACACTACATAATGCAAATTCAGTTGAAATTAAGTTGTTGTAATTCAAATTCAGGTTATGTTTTGTAATGTGGTATATTATGTTTGGCCGCGATGGGTGTGTCGTATAATATTATTAAATAAATACAAATAAACAAGTCGTTATGTTAGTCCGAACTTTTTATACCCTCCATTATGAGGTGTACATGTGTATACCTGTTTGCGGAGTCAATAAAAGAAGTAAACCAAAAGAAAAACAAAACAGAACAATTTTAATTTTTTAAATAGTAAATAAAAGAGGATCCTTTTTTATATATTGTTGGCATAAACATTATTTTACCTGTGTAATAATGAGTTGTGCGGTGGACAAATATCCAAAAACAAGTGATCGCTTATTGTTGCAAAGTGGTGCTTGTTTGTTAGGTTGACATCAGTCACTTTGTGCGAATACACACACTTTTTATTATCTTTGTTTAAATAGTTTGGCTTGAGGTCAGAGGAAAATAAAAACAAATGTTTTTAATTTTACTGGTTTTTATTTCTTCAATATTTCGATCATATCCTACGATCATCATCAGGAAGTTGACTTCAAAAAGAGACAGAAAAACAAAAATGTTTATAAACAATAATTACACTAATTTGTGTTTTACTCTTCAGTGAGTTCAGCTTCAAACTAAAGTTTTTTGTGTTATTTTCTATTGAGTTTATGCAAATTTGTGCACAGTTTTTTGTGTCTGTCTTATAATGCATACGCTTTTCTCTGGGAATGTTAATTATATGTAGCATGTCTACCATGTCCAAATTTAAAATTAACGGCAGATTAAAACACTGGATAATTTCCTTAATAAAGGAAATTTACCCAGCAACATTCAGTATGTTCTCAACTCTAGCTCCTTTATTTTCACCTCTTTTACACAGTACGCATTTTAAAACAATTTGTTACTAAATTTTCTTAAGTGTATTTACACAGAAGACTATATACTGAGACCACTTACCTTTGCAACATTTTTTTAACTTATGTGTCAAAATCATCAATATAGCAAACCATGTATATTTTAGTATAAATCGCATGGTATATTGTAGTGATCGATTGTATATACATATATATTTAAGTTAATATTCTAAGACAAATAATATTTATGTACATATACATTGTATTTATCTAACCCACACAATAGTACGTCACCTAAATAATTTTATTTAATAGCGATTTACATACACACATTATCACTGCAAGCATTCGGAAGTGAGTTGTATCTTCCAAGAGAAAAAATGTTATTTTCGTATCTTTCTTATTTTGAAAAAAGCATTCAAAATAACAATTATTTAGCTCCATTACATTTAACCTTTTGGTAGTATATTTGTCGTTACTTCACTTCGAATTGTGGAAATTAGACAAAGCTAAACTGGCTTAGTTTATTCGTGAAGTACGGTGAGATCGGTTCTAGTGCTACATAAGTTGAAATTAAAGTATATAATGTTTATTATTCTAAAATAAATTTTTAATAAAGTTTTAATTCTCTGGCTTTGTGTAAATGTTATCTCAACTGTGTTAGTTATGGTGCGTTCTGCAAAGCAAACACTTTATTTAATTAAATGTGAAACATCACTCAATATGTCTGCAGATGTGATGTTCTGGATGGTTATCATTTAATTAACATAAGAATGCAGATACCAAAATCACTTTTGACCCACCTAAGTGTTCTTCTGAAAGTGTGGAAATTTTTACGAAAATGCAATTAAAATTTTGAGACGAATGATGGAGTAAGGTTTTGAAGCCTTCAAAGTAATTCGATACAATTTGTTTACAGTAGTAAATTTATAAGAGATAAACTCCCAACAATTCTAAAACACCAAAGCAAAAAAAAATATTTCATTGTTAATTTATTCCTCATAAATTGTTTGTCGTGACACATTATATTCAAATAAATGTCTATGGGGCATTACCTATTTCGTAAGGCTTTTTATTTCCGTAATACGAGGCATTCGTTTATTAAATGCAATGTATTAAATTAAGCAATGTATTAAATTAATTTACATTAAATATGTTTTAATGCCTCGGTACTAATGAATGGCAATATTTTAATTAATTACACGATTAAACAAAACTACAATCACAAACATCGTCTTTGAAAACAAAAGCTACAGCCAAACAAAGTTAGAACCAGAGAACGTAAACAAACAGTTCTATACCCGTACGAATCACACAAAATCGCAAACTTTTCATTTCCTTTGAATAGTTTCATTCCTAGTACCAAATAAGACCACAAACTTTTCAAATCAAAAAGAACAAAACGGTACGATTGCTTCAGTGTACTTCTGTTGGTCGATGTTTAGTTGAAACGTTTGGGAGCGAAGCGAAAATGAAATGTTTTCAAACTTTGTTTGGTAAATGATCATTTGTTGTGTTATGTTTCTTTGTTGATGTGCATTTTTTCTGTTTTTTTTTTTGGAAACAACAAACAATTTGTTGAGCAAAATATTTGAAATAGTTTGTGATGTTTTTTCAATGAAAGGGATTTTATTGAGAATAAAGTCAAACCCGTGTATTGATACATTTACAATAAAAAAATTGATTTTTAAATGTTGTTGAGTCTCTTCTAACCATAGTATGAAAATGAACTATATGAAACGTATGCTTTCGTTTCGTACAAAACAAAACAAAAGAAACCCACACATAAAGTTCTTTCGTTTTGTTTATCGTACTGTTTGGGCTCATGAGTGGAATCACAACGAAGTTGAAACTTCTCAGTTACAACAAAAATACATGGAAACGTTTCTGTTGTTTTCGGGAGCGAAACGAAAATTAAAAGTTTCTAAACGTTTGGGGAGCGAATTGATCAATTGGTGGTTGTTCGGTGGTTGTTTTGAAATACAAAACGATAGAACTTTATGTGTGATTTTCTCTTGTTTCGTTTTGTTATTTCGAAAAGTAAGGTACGAAACGATTGCCAACGTATCTTATAGTTTATTTTCATGCTATAGATGTTTTTATTATTAATGTATCCGTTGGACATTGTAAATACAGGGGTTTGACTTTGTTTTGAAATACAAAACGAAAGTACTTAATGTGTGATTTTCTCTTGTTTCGTTTTGTTCTTCTGAAAAGTACGGTACGAAACGATTGCCAACGTATCGTATAGTTTATTTTAATGCTATAGATGTTTTTATTATTAATGTATCAGTTGGATATTGTAAATAGAGGGGTTTGACTTTATTCCCAGCAAAATCCCATTCATTGAAAAAAACATCACAAACTATTTCCAATATTTTGCTCAACAAACTGTCTGTTGTTTGCAAAAAAGGAAAACACAAAATGCAACCGCGAATAAAATTATATATGAGTAAAGTATGGGTTCGTTACTGTATATAAACAATTTTGAATGTTTGGTACTGAAAATGTTATGTATCGCTCCGATTTGGTAAATCCAAAGGCGTTGGTTTTTATACCCTTCACCACACTGTGGTACAGGGTATATTGTATGTTAACGCCGAAATTGCGTGCAAATAAAAGAAGTAAAAACACGAACGTTTTTAGATTTAAATTAAAATAAAGACAGTTGCTTTATTGAGGGAAAAAGAGTGGAAAAAGATAGAGTGACAGATTTCCTGTTGATTGGCAGGCCAACAAAAAAAAGAGTGTTTGAGTGTCAACAATAATAATCTAAGGTGGCGTCGGCGCTAATTCCATACTCGTTAGAATCTGCCATTTGACATTTCAATGTTGTAATATTAAGGAGTATGCAGATTGTAACGAATATGGAATTCAATGCGTTTTCAAACACAATAAAAGTGAAAACGCCCACAATAATGAAATCAATATGTTTTTCTAAATTAAACATTGGCGACCCCCTTGCAACATTATTAATGTTGTAACACTCAAAATTATACAATATATATCTTAATTTAAAAGTACAAATAAATATATAGTAGGGCAGTGCAGTGAGAGCAATTCATAATAATTTAATTTATTTTTTTTCACATTAAACACGAACATTTAATATATAAGAATTAAGAGTGGCATACTCCAGATAGTACCCAACCAAACATAGTATAGTGGGCTACAGGAAGCCCCGGCATCGCCTGCACCCGATTGGTGACGATTTTGGCATACATTTCAGGCCCAAACACTAAAGCCACGCGGCCTGGCCTGAAAAAGCAAGGATCAGCGAGAGGTAGACCCAAAAACGATTCTTTCGTCCGTTCAGAGATGGCTTCCAACGGCGTAACAACATGGCGTAAGTCTGCAACCCGTGTCATGACCGAAAGGGTTTGAAATGGGTCGTAGGTTGATGTCACCGAAATGCGTCCGAACCGGATCCCATCTAAATTGGATGTGGGAAGCCTCAGGTCAGACACCATTGAGGCACATATTAGGCTTTGCCTACCACAAGGATCAATACTGCACGAATTGGAATTGAAGGACCGACATGCTGAAGTCTTACGATGAGACTGGGGGATAATGTCGACACCTGTTGTAAGAGTAATGACCCGAGTGAGTTACTACCAAAATTGACGATTAGTCGATTATCAGCGGGACCTTATGTTTCCACGAGAACGGACGGACATTTTAGTTACATGGCCGCTATCCGCCGAATCTTGGTGTAATAGTGTGTTGTGTCTACCTCCACACTTCAAACACACTTTTTGACTATGACAGTCATTGGTTTGATCTCATTTGGCCAGGCAGCGTGTGCAGTCCCGGTTTACATTTACGATATGAATACGTGCTTGCACGGACATGGCGAGAGAATCTCTGCACGTACCAAGCGAGTGCCGGCGATTGCAGACGCGACAACAATTTCTATATAAATTCGAGGAGCCCGCAGATACGGACTCCGATGATCGAACAAATACCGAGTCACCCACAATTATGGGTCTGGCCTGGATACCGAACTGGTCGACGAAGAACCCGCAGTTAAGGATTCTGATGGGTGAACACAATTAAAACCCGCAGTTACGGGTTTGGATGATTTAGGTTTCAGTGATTGGGGACATGCTGGAACCCGCAGTTACGGATTCCGTTTCCGACTCGGTTATTTTCACCGCTGCTATTGGACGAGCCAACTCATCCAAAACTTCCGAAGTGGTACGCTTCTTTGGTACATCGGCCCTCTGTAGTACGTTGTCGATTTGAGCGATAAGATCAATTGCGTACATATTCGATGCGTCCATGGTACTAAGAGGGAAGAAGTAGTTTAATGATTTTCTTCATTCGACGAGTTGTATGACCATCTTGGATATAGGCCGCTTTACAACGCCGTTTGCGGTACGAATATCTACCACTCGAACGAGTCCATCTACACCCGAGTAAACATTTTCTACACGACCTAACCTCCACGAGGTTGGAGGGAGATTCTCGGGCTGAGAAAATCGCCATTTACAATATCTCTTTGCGGAAATTTCCACTTATACCGCATATGCAAATGTTTAAGGTATTTCCAATATTTTGCTCACCAAACTGTTTGTTGTTTGCAAAAAAGGAAAACACAAACTGCAACCGCGAATAAAATTATATATGAGTAAAGTATGGGTTCGTTACTGTATATAAACAATTTTGAATGTTTGGTACTGAAAATGTTATGTATCGCTCCGATTTGGTAAATCCAAAGGCGTTGGTTTTTATACCCTTCACCACACTGTGGTACAGGGTATAATGTATGTTAACGCCGAAATTGCGTGCAAATAAAAGAAGTAAAAACGCGAACGTTTTTAGATTTAAATTAAAATAAAGGCAGTTGCTTTTTTGAGGGAAAAAAGAGTGGAAAAAGATAGAGTGACAGATTTCCTGTTGATTGGTAGGCCAACAAAAAAAGAGTGTTTGAGTGTCAACAATAATAATCTAAGGTGGCGTCGGCGCCAACTCCATACTCGTTAGAATCTGCCATTTGACATTTCAATGTTGTAATATTAAGGAGTATGCAGATTGTAACGAATATGGAATTCAATGCGTTTTCAAACACAATAAAAGTGCAAAACGCCCACAATGATAAAATCAATATGTTTTTCTAAATTAAACATTGGCGACCCCCTTGCAACATTATTAATGTTGTAACACTCAAAATTATACAATATATATCTTAATTTATAAGTACAAATAAATATATAGTAGGGCAGTGCAGTGTGAGCAATTCATAATAATTTAATTTATTTTTTTTCACATTAAACACGAACATTTAATATATAAGAATTAAGAGTGGCATACTCCAGATAGTACCCAACCAAACATAGTATAGTGGGCTACAGGAAGCCCCGGCATGGCTTGCACCCGATTGGTGACGATTTTGGCATACATTTCAGGGCCAAACACTAAAGCCACGCGGCCTGGCCTGAAAAAGCAAGGATCAGCGAGATGTAGACCCAAAAAGGATTCTTTCGTCCGTTCAGAGATGGCTTCCAACGGCGTAACAACATGGCGTAAGTCTGCAACCCGTGCCATGACCGACAGGGTTTGAAATGGGTCGTAGGTTGATGTCACCGAAATGCGTCCGAACCGGATCCCATCTAAATTGGATGTGGGAAGCCTCAGGTCAGACACCATTGAGGCACATATTAGGCTTTGCCTACCACAAGGATCAATACTGCATTGAAGGACCGACATGCTGAAGTCTTACAATGAGACTGGGGGATAATGTCGACACCTGTTGTAAGAGTAATGACCCGAGTGAGTTACTACCAAAATTGACGATTAGTCGATTATCAGCAGGACCTTATGTTTCCACGAGAACGGACGGACATTTTAGTTACATGGCCGCTATCCGCCGATTCTTTGTGTAATAGTGTGTTGTGTCTACCTCCACACTTCAAACACACTTATTGACTATGACAGTCATTGGTTTGATCTCATTTGGCCAGGCAGCGTGTGCAGTCCCGGTTTAAGCAAATGTTTAAGGTATTCATCTTTCCATCTGATGCAAAATTGATGAGCAAGTGCGTGGACTTTTCTATACCGATTCACGAGCGATATCGGTTGCTCAGTTATAACAGGCTCAGACGGAGCTAATAAAGGGGCCCCTATCAAAAAATGAACGGGTGTTAAAGCTACAACTTCTCCTGGACTATCCGACATTGGGCACAGAGGACGTGAGTTAAGACAAGCTTCTATTCGGGATAAGACCGTGGCTAACTCTTCAAATGTGAAAGGAAGATTTCGACTATATTTTCGAAGATGATGTTTGAAACTTTTAACTCCAGCTCCCCGGAGTCCACCCATATATGGTGCACCCGCTGGAATAAATTTCCATTCTAGACCCTGCTGAATAAGGGTATCTGAAATCGATTCGGAACTTTCGCGAATGAATTGAATGAAGTTCCGCCTAATTTCACGTGAAGCGTCAACAAAATTTGTACCATTATCAGAAAATATCGTACGTGGAAACCCCGACGAGCAATAAATCGATGTAATGCGGCCATGAAGTTAGCAATGGATAAATCTGATACGGCTTCCAAGTGAATAGCCTTAGTCGAAAAACAAATGAACACACAAACATATCCTTTTGTAATTCTACAATTGAATTCTACTGCTGAATAAGGGTATCTGAAATCGATTCGGAACTTTCGCGAATGAATTGAATGAAGTTCCGCCTAATTTCACGTGAAGCCTCAACAAAATTTGTACCATTATCAGAAAATATCGTACGTGGAAACCCCGACGAGCAATAAATCGATGTAATGCGGCCATGAAGTTAGCAGTGGATAAATCTGATACGGCTTCCAAGTGAATAGACTTAGTCGAAAAACAAATGAACACACAAACATATCCTTTTGTAATTCTACAAGCTCGACCACTGTACGATTTCACATTAAAAGGACCGGCAAAGTCAGTACCCGCATTAGTGAACGCCCTATCAATCATTGTTCTTTCTGGTGGTAGCGCTGCTATAATCTGGCTACAATATTTCTTTTTATCTAATAAACAGACTTTACAATTCCGAATGACTGATCGGATCAAATTTTTTACTCTTGTAATCAATATTCCATTCGTAAAGTGAGTAGCATTAACTGTATTCCACCGTGGACACACTTTATATGAACGTATTTCACCAAAAGTCTAGCGAACCTACTTTTGTAGGGGAGAATAATTGGACAACGTTCCGATGGAGAAAGAGTTGGCGAACGTTCCAAACGACCATTCATTCGCATGACACCATTGTCATCTAAAATTGGATTTAAAGGATCAAGACTGCTCGAGGTTGATAATAATTTCTTATCCAACAAATCTTTATATTCCTTTGCAAAATGTACCTTTTGCGTGAGGGTTATTAGGAGAAGTCGAACCTCCTCAAATTCCGACGTAGTATTTTTTATCGGGATAACAATATTTACCTCGGAATCGACTACAAGTTTGACGAAGGAACCTAAACATATATGCAACTGCACGAATGCCCTTCACAAAAGATGAATATTTATCCAAAATATCTACAAAAGTTGACGAAACAAAGGAAAAATGAGTTTGCACCGAGCGCATTTCAATATCTGTTTCAAGTGGAGTTAAATCTCGAATAGACCAACTCGATTTATCTTGACTGAGCCACTCCGGCCCATGCCACCAAAGGGAACTATTAGCTAAATCAACTAGCGATATACCTCGACTTCCTAAATCTGCAGGATTATCTTCCGACCGAACGTGGTAGCACTTGTGATTACCAACATTTTCTTGGATTCTACAAACTCTATTGGCGACGAAAGTTGTCCAAGTAGGAGGTGTTTTCCGAAGCCACGACAAAACTCGATGAGCAATTCCGATGTAATGCGGCCATGAAGTTAGCAATGGATAAATCTGATACGGCTTCCAAGTGAATAGCCTTAGTCGAAAAACAAATGAACACACAAACATATCCTTTTGTAATTCTACAATTGAATTCTACTGCTGAATAAGGGTATCTGAAATCGATTCGGAACTTTCGCGAATGAATTGAATGAAGTTCCGCCTAATTTCACGTGAAGCTTCAACAAAATTTGTACCATTATCAGAAAATATCGTACGTGGAAACCCCGACGAGCAATAAATCGATGTAATGCGGCCATGAAGTTAGCAGTGGATAAATCTGATACGGCTTCCAAGTGAATAGCCTTAGTCGAAAAACAAATGAACACACAAACATATCCTTTTGTAATTCTACAAGCTCGACCCCTGTACGATTTCACATCAAAAGGACCGGCAAAGTTAGTACCCGCATTAGTGAACGCCCTATCAATCATTGTTCTTTCCGGTGGTAGCGCTGCTATAATCTGGCTACAATATTTCTTTTTATCTAATAAACAGACTTTACAATTCCGAATGAATCAATATTCCATTCGTAAAGTGCGTAGCATTAACTGTATTCCACCGTGGACACACTTTATATGAACGTATTTCACCAAAAGTCTAGCGAACCTACTTTTGTAGGGGAGAATAATTGGACAACGTTCCGATGGAGAAAGAGTTGGCGAACGTTCCAAACGACCATTCATTCGCATGACACCATTGTCATCTAAAATTGGATTTAAAGGAGCAAGACTGCTCGAGGTTGATAATAATTTCTTATCCAACAAATCTTTATATTCCTTTGCAAAATGTACCATTTGCGTGAGGGTTATTAGGAGAAGTCGAACCTCCTCAAATTCCGACGTAGTATTTTTTTTTATCGGGATAACAATATTTACCTCGGAATCGACTACAAGTTTGACGAAGGAACCTAAACATATATGCAACTGCACGAATGCCCTTCACAAAAGATGAATAAACAAAAGTTGACGAAACAAAGGAAAAATGAGTTTGCACCGAGCGCAGTTCAATATCTGTTTCAAGTGGAGTTAAATCTCGAATAGACCAACTCGATTTATCTTGACTGAGTCACTCCGGCCCATGCCACCAAAGGGAACTATTAGCTAAATCAACTGGCGATATACCTCGACTTCCTAAATCTGCAGGATTATCTTCCGACCGAACGTGGTACCACTTGTGATTACCAACATTTTCTTGGATTCTACAAACTCTATTGGCGACGAAAGTTGTCCAAGTAGGAGGTGTTTTCCGAAGCCACGACAAAACAATCGTAGAATCCGTCCAACAATAGACCTGACGAAATTCTACATCTCTTTTGTAATAACCTTCAAACGAGGAAGAGAAATTGATTTAATTGGAGCTACTTTGGTCTTACTAGATAGCAAATGTACGAACACATTCTGACCAGGGTCTTCAATTCGAATATATACTACCCCGGCGTATGCCTTAACTGAGGCATCAGAGAACACATGTAATTCCGCCAAACATTGAGGGGTGTAGCGAACCCACCGAGGAATTTGAATTGCATTTACTTGGGGGTAAGTCTCTACGAATTTAAGCCATTCCGAATAAGTGGCTTGTACAAGCGGATCGTCCCAACCGATTTGATCTAGCCAGATCTTTTGCATTATAATTTTTGCAGTGACAATAACTGGTCCTAACCAACCAACAGGATCAAACAACTTAGCTATTGCCGACAAAACCTCCCGTTTCGAATATGACGTCAAAATAAAAGGAATCTAACCTAGCCTTCCACCTTATACCAAGAGGTTTAGAAATGCTAGCTTCCACAAATGACAACAATTGCGCATCCACTAAATGTTCTGACGGGAAACGATTCAAAATAGCCTTATCAGTATTGTCTATTTTCTTAACTCAAACTTTGCAGAAGAAAGTGCCGAAATTATTTGGTCCCTAGCGGTCAACGCAGTCTCAAGATCATGAGCTCCTTCCAAAACATCATCCACATACATTGATTTTCGCAAGATATGCGCCGCTAGAGGATATTTATTTTCTATTTCGTCCGCCAGTTGCAAAAGTGTCCGAATGACCAGATACGGCGCACAATTCAAACCAAAGGTCACCGTTTGTAGTTCATAATCTTGAATTGGTTTAGTTGGAGAGTCCCGATAAAAAATTCGTTGAAGGGGGGTTTGGTGGGGGTCAACCTGGATCTGCCGATACATTTGGGTAATGTCCGTGCAACATGCAAGATGTCATTCAAACTATTCTCATTCGATATTTTATTGGACGCATTGAGGACTACCCGTAATTTTGTCGTCTGTTTTTCTGGGTTGATAACCGGATGATGGGGCAAATAGCACGAAAGTGTATTGGAAGTGGCAGGAGATACTGGTTTTATATGATCCAGGTCTAAACACTCCGTCAAAACTTGATCGTAGGTGATTTTAATGATCGGTTTTTTTTCAATAAGGAGGACTCATTTCGAAGGAATTGTTTAAGGACAGTAGCACGAGATTCCTCTAAGTACCCATTTAGGCCTACATCATTTCGTAAGGGCAGGGTCACAATATATCTACCGTCAGATTATCTACAAGTGGTCCGAATATAGTTTTCTTCACAAAGCCGATCGGATGGAGACATAAGTTTCCGCTTTGGAGTTCATTCTAATTCCCAGAACCGTAGTGGGGTCTTATTTAACGAATCCGAATGACGAAGGAATAGGACCTGTAAGTTTCCGAAATTATGGAACGACACCCCCTAACCATATTTTAGGATATAAATCGGCACCTAGCAGAAGATAAACTGGTCTAGGATCGAATAAGTTAACATCAGCCAGACGAAGATTAGGCATTTGAGACTTAAAATATGAGCAGACAGAGAATGATGGTAAACTTCCCGATATCATTGGCAACACTAATGCGGTGGTGGATAGTAAGACCGAGGGATCACAGGGACTTCTGATCTTTAACGAACAAACTTTGCGTGAATTTGCCGAAATTGCACAATTTACGCCCGAAATGCTCACATTAGTTGATGAGACAGGGAGATTCGAACGATTTTAAAGCCGCTCAGACAAAATCGACGACTCTAAAGCGGGGTCTATTAGGGCCCTAGCTGGGTACGAGATTCCGCAATGAAGTAGATTTACCATCGCTGTTCCTAAAATTACCGATTTATTTTGTGGTGCATGGAAAACTTGTCGAGGAGTACAAGAAGACGACGTAGATGGAAGAGTTGGATTGACCGTCAATTTCCCCCGATATTTGGTGGAAATAGACCCTCGAAGTCGTTTTGTTGGGTGAGGAATCGTTGCGATGTAACAAAGTATGATGTGTTCTGCTACATTGAGAACACCGATGCTTACTGAGACATTTTTTAACTTGTGCTCCTTTCGCAAACAATTGACACAAACTCGACGACGCTTAACGATTGAAAACCTGGTAGAAATCGACATATTTCTAAAACGAGGGCATTCAAAAATTTGATGGACGTGTTGCGGACAGAGAATACACTTATTTTTTGTGGCTATTTGAAAGTATTTGACGTATCAGATTTAGTTAAATGTGTTTGGACCATTTTTACGCTAGTTTTGGGTGCCTGCTCAATTCCTCTCATACCATGGAGGCACATTAGAGTTCTAATTCTCTCAGTTAGGAAGCTATCTAAATCTTTCCAAAGTGAAATAGCTGCTTTGTCCCTAACGCTTTGCTCCCACAAGGTTTGAGTAATTTTGGGTAGCCGTTGAAGACACAAGAACACAAAAAATGGGTCCCAATTTTCAGTTGGGATGTCATAGATGTTAGACTATGTACACTGTCTAAATTTGGGGGGATTGTGAAGGTCTGGGGGGTACTAGGATCTTCAACACGCAATATTGGAGAGCTAGTAGCTGAATTAACCATTTCCGAACGAGTGTGGGGAGAAGACCTCGATTTTCCTACCGCTACATCTGATGGCTGCGCTTCCCTAGGAATATCACAGTGATGCTGCGTTAGAGAAGCTACTGAACTACTACGAGAGGAGTTCAACAATTGTTGGTGTGATGGTGTGATGCTGGTGTGATGACAAATGTCCGAACCTTGACACGGTTGAATTTAATTCGTAGATGCAATTTCGCAACAATAGTCGACATAAATACAACTTATCAAGTAAAGACATTTGTAAGCCACATTTCCCAATATGCCTGATGAGCCGCTTAACCAACGGCGAAACGCGTCGCATAGTGGTGGGAATGTAGTATCTCTCTGGCTTTACTTTTCATTGCAACTCCAATCATGTAGCTCATCTCGAAAGAGAAATTAATAAAAAAAATTGTTGTTCAAGTTTGATAAACATTCCATATATTTTTGATACACTACCTCAAATTTCCTATCAGCCGACTCGAGAATTTCTTTAGTCATCTCTTCAGAGGTTTTCAAATAGAGAATACACGTTTTAAACTTATCCTCTGTTTCGTTCCAAACTTTTTCTAGTTCGACGCTACGGACTTCCAGAGCTAAAATATTAATATCTTCGGGTTTCATTGCCCGGATATATTCAACGAATTTGACAAAAGAGTCAAAAACTCTGATAAAACTATAAAATGGAGTAAACATCTTGGAGTATTAAATGCCAAAAACCGCTCAACAATCAAAAGGATTATTAAAAATTCCACAATGTGATGATTTTCTCAATCAAGAACGAAAATTTAAGGGAAAATATACCAATACGATTTAAATTTTCGACCAAAATTCGACCAAATTATTTCCGAAAAATCAAAATTCTTCAAGGAAAATACCAAAATCGAAATAAAAATTAAAAAATCGAACAAATTTTCCAACATTTGAATAAAATTCCAAAAAATACCCAACAAGTTTCCAAAATTCCAAATTCAAATTTGGTAAAACAATCCAAATATCCGAAATAATATTTGAAAACCGATAAAAATTGTTAAAAAAAAACAAACCAAACTTGTTTAAAATTACAAATAAATTCGAAAATAATGTCGAAAATTTCCAAAATATTCCCAAAGAATATACCAAAAACCACAAAAAGTGTCTAAAAACCAACAAAGAGCAACTAATTTTCAATAAATGCCAAAATCGTACGATAATATCAAAATTGTAGCCAATAAACTACACGAAAAATCTTAATTTTCAAGAAAAATTAACAAAAAATCGACAAAACTGCGAAAAAGTTTAAAAATTTATAAGTTTTCCACTCAATTTAAAAAAATCGAATGTTGTATAAATATAAATATATTGCAATAATATCAAATTTATATTATTTTTAATTTAATTCAATAATACTAAAAATTATTATTTATATGAATTTCTACCAATGCGGACTGTAGGGTGTATTGCGTTATTATTATACACAACTATATTTCAAATAGTCATACACACACTACTAATTCAATAAACAAAAATTTTCAACTTTGTGCCAAACGTGTTAACTAACCACACTCGACCGACCCGATGTGTGTAGCGTACACGTTACAAAGAAGAAACGAAAGAAAACAACTCAACAAGGCGAGCGACGGCTGCCTAACAAAGGGTATGTATGTGTATAGCGTGTGTGTATGGTTAAACGATAGGCTAGTGGTGGCTATCGTACGTATGTCAACCAACGTAACTATGTAATTATAATTGTGTATGGTGACAACCAACGTACGTACGTTAACCAGCGTATGTAGGTAAATATAATTGTGTATTGTTGATCAGTGGAGAAAGAAAAAATAACGAAAATATTTTGTTCGGTGTTTGGTTATTTTTTTCTTGCTATTCTAATAGAATGCAACCAAATATTAGAGTGAGTGGGGGTGCTTCAAATTATTGATATTTATTTTGAAAATAATTTAATATTTTTTTTTAATAAACCAATTGTTTTTTTTAAAGACTTTTAATAGACAATTATTATAAAATAACCACTCACATTTAGAACAAAACCACAAGTTATATATGAACATTTTTAACAATTTTTTCTTTTTTCACTGATCGCGATTAGTCCGTCCGCGACTAATATACGACAGGCGGAGGGACAAACGAAACGACAAACGTTGTAAAGCGGCCGTTGTATTTGTTGTTGCAAATAGGCCGTCGAACTTTGTTTATGATTTTTGTTTATTTTTTATGTTTGTTATTACTTTTTTTTCGCGAGCTCACAAAATAAAAAAAAAACACTGCACTGACCTACCTGTTTAGTCGATGAAGATGATATTGATGATGAGATAGAGATGACGAAGTATGGGGATGATGATGTTGTGACAAAACCAATTAGAAATTCGCTTCTAAAAGCTCGTCTCCGGCTCGAATGGACCAAATGTTGACGCCGAAATTGCGTGCAAATAAAAGAAGTAAAAACACGAACGTTTTTAGTCTTAAATTAAAATAAAGGCAGTTGCTTTATTGAGAGAAAAAAGAGTGGAAAAGGATAGAGCGACAGATTACCTGTTGATTGGTAGGCCAACGAAAAGAGAGTGTTTGAGTGTCAACAATAATAATCTAAGGTGGCGTCGGCGCTAATTCCATAGTCGTTAGAATCTGCCATTTGACATTGCAATGTTGTAATATTTGGGAGTAGGCAGATTGTAACGAATATGGAATTCAATGCGTTTTCGAACACAATAAAAGTGAAAACGCCCACAAGGATAAAATCAATATGTTTTTCTAAATTAAACAATGCTTTGTGCATATGTTTGTAACAGGCAAAACGAAACGAAATAGACACATAGTTCCTTTTGAGAATATGCATAGAATCACTTTCTGAGTCGATTAATGCATGCCCGCCCGTCTGTCTGTCCATGTTAAATTGTAAACAAAGTACAGATCACATTTATTATCCGTTTTGGATAAATTTTGGCACAGTTCACTTATAGATAATGGTCGAAAAGTCGAATTATTCTGCTCAGTCCGACTTCCTCCTTTCGTTACTGATTTTTGAGCAACTCTAAAAATCGTTAATGATTTTATAAATTACAAAGTTATTTTGTTTGTGCAAAAAAGTCAGGCTGAATCCCAGTTTGTTGTTTTTATAAAACAGAACTACTTATTAGTGGGGAATGTATGACATTGTCCGCCGAGGGGTTAGGCAGGGAAGACTATAGTTTCGGATCTCGCCACTGATCCTCACCAGTTCCCTTAGTTTTTTTGTTGGGATATGCTCCCCAGAAGCTATTTGTTGCTTTAGGCGGGGAAGACTATAGTTTCGGATCCCGCCACTGATCCTTATCAGTTCCCTTAGTTTTTTGTTGGGATATTCTCCCAGAAGCTAGTTAGTGCTTCTTTAAAAAACTATTCATACCTAAATGTTTTAGAGACAAAGCGAGAAGTTCGTTATTGCCTGACTTCGTCCTCAACAAGGCATTTGTGTATTCGTTACATTGTGACGAATACGTTCTTGGCATTGCTTGTTAAAAAAATAAACCAAACAACTTCAGTAGTGTTGGTGGGTTATTTGGGATACCATTTTTATTTCGTTTTCGCAAAATAGTCAGGTAGGCTCCCAGTTTATTGTTTTTATAAAAGAAAATAACTATTTATTAGTGGGGAATGAATCGCATTGTCCGCGAGGAGTAAGGCGGGGAAGACTATAATTTCGGATTTCGCCACTGATACTCATCAGTTCCCATTGTTTTTTGTTGTGATATTTTCCCCAGAAGCTACTTAGTACCTTTCATACCAAAATGACTCTTATTATAAAGCGAAGTTTTTAAAATTACCATTGATACGACATCAATGAGAAGTTCGTTGGCGTCTACAACTTCAGTAGTGTTGGTTTATTGCTTTAACTTTAAGTAGCACCTTCTGTGCCACCAAAATTTGGAAAAGTCGAATTCAGCGGGCATAAGTTCGTGATTTCCTAATCAGCAGGATTAAATTCTGAAGATACATGATGCCAAACATTTGAACCAACGTTGCACTATATTCTAGGCACCCTATTAGCAACAATAGTTAGCAATTTGGAAGGAATTTTCTTCGGCCAAGATAGAATGATCGTAGAATCGGCCCAAAAGTATGTTTTTGGAAATTGTATATTAATCTCAGCGGTACTGGCTTTGAAGAGTTCCGAGGGTAAGACCGCACCACACAGCTCTAGGCCTGGAAGATAAATCGACTTAATGAGAGCTATTTTAGTTTTACATGACAATAAATGAGTAGAGTTGTCACCATAGGAGGCAATAATGCGAATGCATACCACCACCGCATATGCTTTCTCCAAGGCGTTAGAAACTAATCGAGAAATTTTAATATAATTGACGTCCTGATACGTCTCAACGAATTTCTGTCAAGTAGGCGGATCAACAAATACCTCCCTTGTAACGGAGAGTGCTTAATGATATGATCTAACTAAATATGTTTCATTATAAGTTTTGCTACAATAAAACAGAACCCAACCACCCAATATGGTCAAACAATATGACAAGATGGAGCCCTTTACTAAAATCATATTCTTCAGAACATGCAACGTCAGTTGTAAATACTCTGATTTTGCTAGAAGAAATTGAACGAGTAATGATCCAGCCGAGCTCAGTATTTTGCCCAAATAAAGAACTCAACATATTAAATTACATTCCCTGTAAGAGAATTGTAGGATAAATATCATCACCTAATAACATATCAACTGGTCGATAATTGATTGTCAGCCAGGCGTAGATTTGGTAATCTAGAAGAAAGTGGTTAAGTGGAAGTGGTAAAGAGGCATAAACGCTGTTGCAAACTATCAGAAATAAATGATGCTACAGATGGAGGATCATGCACAATATTCACCATAGCCGTATCCATTAAAACCGTCCAATTTGGTGACGTATGAAACACCTGTCCATTGACTGAACTGGAGTGTTGACCAGAAGACGTAGAAAGAACATTCGGGTAAAAATTTGTAGTTTCTGATAGACGAAGAGAATAACCTAATGAACCATGAGAGGATGGCGGAACGTTACTTGCTGCACTCGTAATTGGAAATTTTGTACTATAAATTACATAAAATATAGTTTCCAAAGACACATGGATCTATACTACAGCGAATTATTTGTTGAATTATGGTTTTGTCTTCCGATGCTGTACAAAAACGGACGGGACATCATACACAAACATGTGAACATATGCAAACATGCCACTGAAGACAACACGTACTAAATTGTACCATCTTGTAATTCAAATGCAGATTATGGTGCAATGTAATATGATATGTTTGGCCATGATGGGTGTATCGTATAATATTAATAAAGAAATACAAATAAACAAGCCGTTATGTTCGCCTAGTCCGAACTTTTTATACCCTCCATTATGAGGTGTACATTAAAAATACAAGTATGCTGAGGCAATAAAAGATGTAAGCCAAAAGTGAATTAAAACAAAATAATTTAATTTTTTTAATAATAAATTAAAGTAAATCCTTTATTAAATATTGTTGGGATAAGCAATATTTCACCGTTGTAAAAATGAGTTGCGCGGCAGACGAATGTCCTATAACGAGTGGTTTTGTAGACGAATATCCAAAACCAAGTGATCGATTTTGGTTGCTGTTTTGGTTACTTTTTTGTTTACTATTTAGAATTTGACATCAGTCATTTTGTGCGAATACACAAAGATGTATTTTGCTAGCGACGTATGAATTCTAACTACTGGAAAAATTTGAAATTGATTTTTAAAGTTGAAACATAATTATAACATTTTGGAAGGAAGATTTTACACACATTTTAATCAAAAGCTCCAAAATACCAACTAATGTGCGGTGCCATTGTATGGACTGTTTCCAAATTTTGGGCCGATATTAGTGGATATTATTATGGTTTATTGCAACCTTGGGTTAGCGCTTTCGACGTTTTAAGTAATAATAATTGTTCACTTGTTTTGCCGCCTCCTTTAAGCATCATGAAGTATCAACCTGTCATTCAGACAGACAACTACGCATATCGTGGCGAGGACATACCGGTGTGCATAGAAAGAAATTTCGATATCATCTAAGAAAACTATTGTGCTTTTCTTTTATTTGTTTCTACTTTCACGGCACACGGCTTTACGTGCATCCGCTACCCTACGGTCCACTACACGACGCATTCGGCGTACCGGCTCCCATCGGCGGAGCCGATACATTTAAATTTAAATTTTCGTTGGGATTATAAAATAAATTAAAAATAGTTTAGACAGAATGGATGCAAACAATAATATTATATCACATTTTTGTTTGTAAAAGTTAGTTTTTTGTATATCAAGTATTATAAATAATAATATGTGATATTCCAATTACAACACTGAACTAATACATCTATATATACTATGGATGAGTTCATTATGATTCTGCACATAAGAAATAACTTTATTTTATACTACTTTTTTCAGAAAAACAATTTTTTTTAAACCAAAGAAATTAAGTTCTATACAGAAAATTTGGCAATAATCCTCATAATTCATATGAATCTAAGTATTCAAATTAGAATTAATACCAGGAACAGGAAAACAATAAGGCGTTAAGAACACAATAAACTGTACATCAAAATATTCATACAGTACATCCATAACATGTTGACTTTGATGAAATTACATACAGCAATTTCCCGATAAAAAAACGAATTTCAAGACTGTAAGTTGAGTGTTATTTTATTTGTCCTTCCAATTTTATTACATGTAAATAATTATGAGGTCTGAATTAAAAAAAAGCTCGTCCATATAGCAGCCAGCGCGTGCCAGGAACACAAACACTAAAAAAAATTAGTTTTAGTGTTCCGGTACACAAACATTAACAAATGTGTTAGTGCTACTGTTCCAGAGCACAACGAAATTCGTAGTGTACCGCGGTCGGAGCACTAAAAATCTTAGTATATAGCGGTCGGAACACAAAAATATGTATTTGTTATCTTTTATTTTTTTATATGAAGAAATTTAATATTTGTTGTTTTTGTTCGACATTGTAAAAGATACACAGTTGTATCTTTTACAACAGTGGTAAAAGATACACAGTTTTTTAATTTTGTATTTGTTTATACTGTATTAAAAATTAGAAATATTATATTATCAAGAACAATTTAATATAATAATTTTTTTTGTACCTAAAATGTCGTCTAGTGAAAATTCAGTCTGATGCCAACTCGTAACTGAAAATTCCATCGATTGTGCAGATTGGAAAGAATGTATTGCATAAAACTACCTGTACAAAAATCATAAAAAGGATTAGTATTCCAATAATGGATGTATGAAATGGTTTTTTTATATGGTACGTGCATGTGGTTTTGCAACATTTATCCCAAAATCATAAAAAAATTGTTTGTAATTCCTGTTTTTTACCCTCAATATTATGAGAAAACTCATGCTCATTGTGTAAATTATTTATCCAAAGCTGTATAATTTTGTCACAAAAACTGACCAAAATGCCTATTTCAAATGGACTTTTTTAACTTTTGAAATTACAAATAATGTTATATTACCAATTCAATAGTTATAAAAGGAAGAAATAGGAAAGCAGGAACAAACAAATATTCAAACAATATTTCAATATTGATGTTGTTGCTTTCCTAATGCAAAAAGCATTAAGGTGGGTCGAATATTAAAATGAACAAAAACATTAAGGCGGGCCGAAAAAAATACAAAAATATAATAATTGAATTAAAATTGAAAACAATAAAATAAAATTAAAAAATATATTAATTGATCTCCTCCAACATATAGGTTGTAACTTTTATGTAGTTGTAAGTTATATATATATATATATATATATTATACTTTGAAAATGCCAAACTGGATTTTCTGTAAAAGCTGGGATGGTTAACTGCTGCCGAAATAAGGGAAGAATATTCTCTTGAGCAGGAATAATTTCTCCTCGGAATAGTTATGAAAAAGACCAAAGAAATAAAAAGCAAGGTGTTTTAGAAAATGAATTTCCCAAATAGTGGAATTTTATTTATCGAAAATTCGGTGGATAATTTGGAAACGAACCTTACCAATAACAGGGTTGTTTGATGGTTAGTACAGAAGCGATTTTATTGACAATGAGAAGAAAGAAAACAACCAGTGGAAAACATAAAACATTTGCATTTAGTACCAAGAGAGAGATGCAAATTTAGGCGAATAAAAGGAACATGGAAAATAGAAAATAGGGTGACCAGCATAGTTAACCTTGGCGTTAACATACTTTTTTCTTTACTTTTGGTTTTTATTTATTGTAAGTTTTATAGTATAATTTTTGCTTAGTTTTTAAGTTTTAAATTTTTACAATTTCATTAGTTTTAGTTTCTTTCTTTCTGTACTTTGTGTGTTGAGATTATTGTTCGTTTTTGTTGGGCACTTTGCACTGGGGAGGATCAACCGGCGCGTTTTAACTTGTGTCGAAAATTGACCAACGATACCAAAATCAGATCAATCCAACAGGGTCTGGATAAAAGGGTTCGTTCTGCGGAAGGGAGGCCATTATTTGTTCCTGAGTTCGCTTCTTAAGCATTATGCATATCTTGCAGTTTCGTATAGCCTTTTTGACCGAATATCCAGAATTCTGCCCTTAGCACTCGAGTCATTAACTGTTTACCTCCGTGTAGGGTAACTTCGTCAAGGCCTTTACTGTTTTCGCTTCCAAACTCGTGTCATCATGAACTTCATATGGCGGCCAACTAGCCTTGTGTAATTTAAGCCACTGGAGTCCATGCCACCAGAGTTCCTGAGTCTTTAAATCATGAGGTTAAGGTTTGTAACTTTGCACATATATATTTGAAAATTTAAAAGAGAAGAAAAATAATTTACAAAAATTTTTTGTTAATGTTTTGTTGTTTTTTGCAATTAAAGAAAAGTTCTTATTTTTGATGGCGGGCATCATAACTCCTCACTGGAACATCGGAATCCGAAAATTCCAACGGTGTTAGAAAGAGTACATGTTTAAGTTAGAAAAACATATTGATTTTATCCTTGTGGGCGTTTTCACTTTTATTGTGTTCGAAAACGCATTGAATTCCATATTCGTTACAATCTGCCTACTCCCTAATATTACAACATTGAAATGTCAAATGGCAGATTCTAACGAGTATGGAATTAGCGCCGACGCCACCTTAGATTATTATTGTTGACACTCAAACACTCTCTTTTCGTTGGCCTACCAATCAACAGGTAATCTGTCGCTCTATCCTTTTCCACTCTTTTTTCTCTCAATAAAGCAACTGCCTTTATTTTAATTTAAGACTAAAAACGTTCGTGTTTTTACTTCTTTTATTTGCACGCAATTTCGGCGTCAACATTTGGTCCATTCGAGCCGGAGACGAGCTTTTAGAAGCGAATTTCTAATTGGTTTTTTCACAACATCATAATCCCCATACTTCGTCATCTCTATCTTATCATCAATATGATCTTCATCAACTAAACAGGTAGGTCAGTGCAGTGTTTTTTTTTTATTTTGTGAGCTCGCGAACAAAAGTAATAACAAACATAAAAAATAAACAAAAATCATAAACAAAGTTCGACGGCCTATTTGCAACAACAAATACAACGGCCGCTTTACAACGTTTGGCGTTTCGTTTGTCCCTCCGTCTGTCGTATATTAGTCGCGGACGGACTAGTCGCGATCAGTGAAAAAAGAAAAAATTGTTAAAAATGTTCATATATAACTTGTGGTTTTGTTCTAAAAAGTGAGTGGTTATTTTATAATAATTGTCTATTAAAAGTCTTTAAAAAAAAACAATTGGTTTATTAAAAAAAAATATTAAATTATTTTCAAAATAAATATCAATAATTTGAAGCACCCCCACTCACTCTAATATTTGGTTGCATTCTATTAGAATAGCAAGAAAAAAATAACCAAACACCGAACAAAATATTTTCGTTATTTTTATACCCTCCACCATAGTATGGAGGGATATAAATTTTGTCATTCCGTTTGTAACTCCTCGAAATATTCATTTCCGACCCTTCTAATTCTAAGACGATCTAGCCATGTCCGTCCGTCTGTCCGTCCGTCTGTTGTAATCACGCTATCTTCTGAAGGAATTGAGATAGGGTGCTGAAATTTTGCATAGGGTTGTCTTTTGTCTGCAGGCAGGTCCAGTTCGAAGATGGGATATATCGGTCCACGTTTAGGCATAGCTCCCATATAAGGGTACCCGGCAAATTTCGGTATTTTAGGGTTCTTGATCGCCTTTTTCAGCCGAATTCGCTGAAATGTGGTACATTGGGATCTTATTGGATACTAAATGTCTCCACAAAAAATTATAAGTATAGGTCCATATTTTCTGGTAGCCCCATATAACGGAACCTCCTAATTTTCAGTATTTTGGGGGTTTTGGTCGTATTTTTCCGCCGAATTGGCTGTAATATAGTGTTTTAAGTTCTTAATAGGTACCAAACCTCTCTAAAAAAAACTATGTATATAGGTCAATTTTTTCGGGTAGCCCCCATATAAGGGTACCCCCCAATTTTCGGTATTTTGGGGTTCTTGAGCACGTTTTTCGCTGAACTTTGCTACATTGGGTTCTTATTGGGTCCTTAATGTCTCCCCAAAAATTTTAAATGTAGGTCCACTTTTTCTGGTAGCCCCTATATAATGGTACCTCCCAATTTTTAGAATTTTGGGGGTTTTGATCGTATTTTTCCGTCGAATTAGCTGTAATTTAGTATTTTGAGTTCTTAATAGGTACCAAATCTCTCTACCAAAAATTATTAATATTCGCCCCTTTTTTGGGGTAGTCCCCATATAACCCCCTTTTTTATACCCTCCACCATAGTATGGAGGGTATATTAATTTTGTCATTCCGTTTGTAACTCCTCGAAATATTCATTTCCGACCCTATAAAGTATATATATTCATGATCAGGGTAAAATTCTAAGACGATCTAGCCATGTCCGTCCGTCTGTTGTAATCACGCTATCTTCTGAAGGAATTGAGATAGGGTGCTGAAATTTTGCAAAGGGTTGTCTTTTGTCTGCAGGCAGGTCAAGTTCGAAGATGGGATATATCGGTCCGCGTTTAGGCATAGCTCCCATATAAGGGTACCCGGCAAATTTCGGTATTTTAGGGTTCTTGAGCGCCTTTTTCAGCCGAGTTCGCTGAAATTTGGTACATTGGGTTCTTATTGGATACTAAATGTCTCCACAAAAAATTATAAGTATAGGTCCATATTTTCTGGTAGCCCCCATATAACGGAACCTCCTAATTTTCAGTATTTTGGGGGTTTTGGTCGTATTTTTCCGCCGAATTGGCTGTAATTTAGTGTTTTGAGTTCTTAATAGGTACCAAACCTCTCTAAGAAAAATTATGTATATAGGTCAATTTTTTCGGGTAGCCCCCATATAAGGGCACCCCCCAATTTTCGGTATTTTGGGGTTCTTGAGCACGTCTTTCTCTGAACTTTGCTACATTGGGTTCTTATTGGGTCCTTAATGTCTCCACAAAAAATTATAAATATAGGTCCACTTTTTCTGGTAGCCCCTATATAATGGTACCTCCCAATTTTTAGAATTTTGGGGGTTTTGATCGTATTTTTCCGCCGAATTAGCTGTAATTTAGTATTTTGAGTTCTTAATAGGTACCAAATCTCTCTACCAAAAATTATTAATATTCGCCCCCTTTTTGGGGTAGTCCCCATATAACCCCCTTTATATACCCTCCACCATAGTATGGAGGGTATATTAATTTTGTCATTCCGTTTGTAACTCCTCGAAATATTCATTTCCGACCCTATAAAGTATATATATTCATGATCAGGGTAAAATTCTAAGACGATCTAGCCATGTCCGTCCGTCTGTCCGTCCGTCTGTTGTAATCACGCTATCTTCTGAAGGAATTGAGATAGGGTGCTGAAATTTTGCATAGGGTTGTCTTTTGTCTGCAGGCAGGTCAAGTTCGAAGATGGGATATATCGGTCCACGTTTAGGCATAGCTCCCATATACGGGTACCCGGCAAATTTCGGTATTTTAGGGTTCTTGAGCGCCTTTTTCAGCCGAATTCGCTGAAATTTGGTACATTGGGTTCTTATTGGATACTAAATGTCTCCACAAAAATTATAAGTATAGGTCCATATTTTCTGGTAGCCCCCATATAACGGAACCTCCTAATTTTCAGTATTTTGGGGGTTTTGGTCGTATTTTTCCGCCGAATTGGCTGTAATATAGTGTTTTAAGTTCTTAATAGGTACCAAACCTCTCTAAAAAAAATTATGTATATAGGTCAATTTTTTCGGGTAGCCCCCATATAAGGGTACCCCCCAATTTTCGGTATTTTGGGGTTCTTGAACACGTTTTTCGCTGAACTTTGCTACATTGGGTTCTTATTGGGTCCTTAATGTCTCCACAAAAAATTATAAATATAGGTCCACTTTTTCTGGTAGCCCCTATATAATGGTACCTCCCAATTTTTAGAATTTTGGGGGTTTTGATCGTATTTTTCCGCCGAATTAGCTGTAATTTAGTATTTTGAGTTCTTAATAGGTACCAAATCTCTCTACCAAAAATTATTAATATTCGCCTCCTTTTTGGGGTAGTCCCCATATAAGGTCCCCATTAGAGGTCTAAATGCGACTATAGTTCATTATCGAACCTTACGTTCTAATTTTTTACCTCGCTATCCTCTGCAGGTGAAATGATTACACTAGAGTCGTAGAACCAAACTCAAAACGCGGAACATATCAGATAACTATATTAATATAAAAAAAGGGGGTTATATGGGGACTACCCCAAAAAGGGGGCGAATATTAATAATTTTTGGTAGAGAGATTTGGTACCTATTAAGAGCTCTGTGGAGGTTTCAGAAGGAGTGGACCGATATTCCCCATCTTCGAATTTGAATTATCAATTAAAAATTTCTGAAATTTGTATTATGGTTTACATAATCCGATTTTAGACAAGTCGGTATAGGTCCACTTTTTGGTATGTTTCCTTTATTTTCATTTCTAGTACCTGTCAGTATATCTATGGTGGAGGGTATACAAAGTTCGGCCCGGCCGAACTTAACGCTTTTTCACTTGTTTCTTTCTCCACTGATCAACAATACACAATTATATCTACCTACATACGCTGGTTAACGTACGTACGTTGGTTGTCACCATACACAATTATAATTACATAGTTACGTTGGTTGACATACGTACGATAGCCACCACTAGCCTATCGTTTAACCATACACACACGCTATACACATACATACCCTTTGTTAGGCAGCCGTCGCTCGCCTTGTTGAGTTGTTTTCTTTCGTTTTTTCTTTGTAACGTGTACGCTACACACATCGGGTCGGTCGAGTGTGGTTAGTTAACACGTTTGGTACAAAGTTGAAAATTTTTGTTTATTGAATTAGTAGTGTGTGTATGACTATTTAAAATATAGTTGTGTATAATAATAACGCAATACACCCTACAGTCCGCATTGGTAGAAATTCATATAAATAATAATTTTTAGTATTATTTATATTGAATTAAATTAACAATAATATAAATTTGATATTATTGCAATATATTTATACAACATTCGATTTTTTTAAATTGAGTGGAAAACTTATACATTTTTAAACTTTTTCGCAGTTTTATCGATTTTTTGTTAATTTTTCTTGAAAATTAAGCATTTTCGTATAGTTTATTGGCTACAATTTTTATATTATCGTACGATGTTTGGCATTTATTGAAAATTAGTTGCTCTTTGTTGGTTTTTGGACAACTTTTTGTGGTTTTTTGGTATATTCTTTGGGAATATTTTGGAAATTTTCGACATTATTTGGAATTTATTTGTAATTTTAAACAAGTTTGGTTTGTTTTTTGAACAATTTTTATCGGTTTTCAAATATTATTTCCGATATTTGGATTGTTTTAGCAAATTTGAGCTATATTTCGATAAAAATTGTGGTAAATTCGTCGGAATTTTGAAAACTTGTTGGACATTTTTTGGAATTTTATTCAAATATAGGAAAATTTGTTTGATTTTTAATTTTTATTACGATGTTGGTATTTTCCTTGAAGAATTTTGATTTTTCGGGAATAATTGGTATTGGTATATTTTTATACCCTCCACCATAGTATGGAGGGTATATTAGTTTTGTCATTCCATTTGTAACTCATCGAAATATTCATTTCCGACCCTATAAAGTATATATATTCTTGATCAGGGTAAAATTCTAAGACGATCTAGCCATGTCCGTCCGTCTGTTGTAATCACGCTATCTTCCGAAGGAATTGAGATAGGGTGCTGAAATTTTGCACAGGTTTGTCTTTTGTCTGCAGGCAGGTCAAGTTCGAAAATGGGATATATCGGTCCACGTTTAGGCATAGCTCCCATATAACAGTAACTCCCAACTTTCGGTATTTTGGGGTTTTATCCGAATACGCTGAAATTTTGTGCATTGGGTTCTTATTGGATACTTAATGTCTCCACCAATAATTATAAATATAGGTCCACTTTTTCTGATAGCCCCCATATAACGGTACCTCCTAATTTTTAGTATTTTGACGGTTTTGATCGTATTTTTCCACCGCATTGGCTGTAATTAAGTATTTTGAGTTCCTAATAGGTACCAAATCTCTCCATAAAAAATTGCAAATATAGGTCAATTTTTTTGGATTGCCCCCATATATGAGTACCCCCAATTTTCGGTATTTTTGGGTTCTTGAGCGCGTTTTTCAGCCGAATTCACTGAAATTTGGTACATTGGGTTCCTATTGGGTACTAAATGTCCTGTCTTTTGTAATCACGCTATCTTCCGAAGGAATTGAGATAGAGTGCTGAAATTTTGCACAGGTTTGTCTTTTGTCTGCAGGCAGGTCAAGTTCGAAGATGGGATATATCGGTCCACGTTTAGGCATAGCTCCAATATAACAGTAACTCCCAATTTTCGGTATATTGGGGTTCTTGAGCACGTTTTTCATCCGAATACGCTGAAATTGTGTGCATTGGGCTCTTATTGGATACTTGATGTCTCCACTAAAAATTATAAATATAGGTCCACTTTAACGGTACCCCTAATTTTCAGTATTTTGACGGTT
Source organism: Musca vetustissima (assembly GCF_032173495.1). Classification (NCBI taxonomy): domain Eukaryota; kingdom Metazoa; phylum Arthropoda; class Insecta; order Diptera; family Muscidae; genus Musca; species Musca vetustissima. The sequence goes on from NW_026889671.1 coordinate 73,382, forward strand.
ATGATCGTACTTTTACACCGCATTGGCTGTAATTAAGTATTTTGAGTTCTTAATAGGTACCAAATCTCTCCATAAAAAATTATAAATATAGGTCAATTTTATTTTTGGATAGCCCCCGTATATGGGTACCCCCAATTTTCGGTATTTTTGGGTTCTTGAGCGCGTTTTTTAACCGAATTCACTGAAATTTGGTACATTGGGTTCCTATTGGATACTAAATGTCCTGTATTTTGTAATCACGCTATCTTCCGAAGGAATTGAGATAGGGTGCTGAAATTTTGCACAGGTTTGTCTTTTGTCTGCATGCAGGTCAAATTCGAAGATGGGATATATCGGTTCACGTTTAGGCATAGCTCACATATAACAGTAACTCCCAAGTTTCGGTATTTTGGGGTTCTTGAGCGCGTTTTGCATCCGAATACGCTGAAATTTTGCGCATTGGGTTCTTATTGGATGCTTAATGTCTCCACTAAAAATTATAAGTATAGGTCCATATTTTCTGGTAGCCCCCATACAACGGTACCTCCTAATTTTCAGTATTTTGGGGGTCTTAAACGCATTTTTCAACCGAATTCGCTGCAATTTGGTATTTTGTAGTCGTATATGGTAACAAATTTCTCCACCAAAAATTATTAGTATTCGCCCACTTTTTGGGGTAGTCCCCATATAACCCCATTTTTTATACCCTCCACCATAGTATAGAGGGTATATTAATTTTGTCATTCCGTTTGTAACTCATCGAAATATTCATTTCCGACCCTATAAGGTATATATATTCTTGATCAGGGTGAAATTCTAAGACGATCTAGCCATGTCCGCCCGTCTCATAGTGGGAAAAAACACCGATCTAGCGCGCAGAAAATAAAAAAATGAAGTTGAAGGAAACTTTAAAACATTAATGCAGTTTTAAAGTAGAGTGTTGAGAGTACTTAAGTCCGTATAAAATAATCCGAATTAATAAGCTAGAACGGAATATCGGAACATTTATAATAGAACTTTTTTTCCAATGTTAAAAATTGTATTTTTTAGCTATAAAATTGCGATGGTCGTGTGCATTCTGTGAATATATTATTATAAGATTTTGTCCATTTTTGATATAAAGTATTGGTATTTAATTAAATGGTATAGTTATATAACCCATAAGTTATGTTAATTTAGGTGTTTCGGGCTAAATATATGTAAGGCCCGTTTTTTTTTAAATTCCTTCAATTAAAATAGGGGTTTAGTATGGAGTGCAGTCGAGTTCAGCGTTGATTTTTGTTTTATTTTTCTTGTGTGTCTGTCTAGAACATCATACTAAATTTTTTCCTGCGACTTCCTGCGATTCTCGGATTTATGGCAATTTTTTTAAAAAATGCCAATTTGGTGTAGGAAGCTTTTTTAAGGTTTTGTTAAAATAAAATTAAAATTTGTGAATTTTTTTGATATTATTCATCAAATATGACTTGGAATAGATCACAGCATAGCAGATAAGAAAAAACAAGTTCAAAATGTCCATCCTAAGGTTCCAGAGTACTGGGTGTGAGTATGAAAATGAGGGCATTTAATAAGCTGCTCCAAACTTTGATTTTAAACTCATGCACTGAATATAAATTTATTCCAAATGTCTTTCTAAATAAAAAATTTAAATTACAACGAAATCGGTTGTAAGAGTCTTCTAAAATACCGCAGATAAAGGGTCCACTTTATGAACCCTGGAAAATATCATTGGTGTAACATTCATATATGCACTGTTTTACCTATATTTATGATTTTCGTGGAGGTGGTGTTTATGGACTTTTATTATACCTGTTATGGGGTTTCCAATGACTGACATGACTTCGGATGACTTTATGACTTTGTCATACGAATTTCGTTAGGGTCGGATTCAGGTATCAGTTACCTATGAATGCAAAAATACATATTACATAGATTTTTCTACCCCTGAATGAAAAATCCGCATTTAACAAATGTTCATTCATAGATTTCTCATTCAATAAGTGTCAAAGATTGGGATTACACAAGTTATAAAGAAGTGAATAGCGATTTATTTTAGTTCTTAAAGAAGTGAAGTGGAAAAATGTCAATTTTGTACATAGAGCTCTTTGGCTAATATCTAAAAATGGTTCTGATGTAAAAGAATATGTATTAAATAGACTTGGAGTTAATGCTACCGATTATGCAAACGCTAAAGGGATTTGTCGAACAGTTACCACGCTATGTACGCGATTTAAAACGAAATGGATGGCCGCCAGAAGGAACAAAAAGCAAATGGAGCGTCAGCATGGAAATTGGCTGATATAATTAAATGTGCAGCTTTGCCCATAGGAATGTTGTCTGAAGAAGCCATGGAATCTAGAAATAAGGACTTTCGGAAGTACAGGGAACTGTACACCAGACAAATTAGTCGTGAGGAAACAATGAGGGATCTCTTCAATAGCTTGCTATTTTCTTCTGATCCAAAAATATCAAGTTTGTCTCGAGGTACATCTCATAACCATCGATATAGTGAGCCAATATCTGAAGAAGTTCTTAAACTACTGGAGGATCCAATGCTACCAATAATTCAGATCAAAACTCGGATTCTGAATGTGATTAGTATTTAATAAGTAATGCCTAAATTTTATAAAATATATATAGTTTGATGTTTTAGGTATACAATATTAACAATAATAAATATACATATAATAACAATAGTGTTTGCCCTTAACCCACTTTTTACCTTCTAAATGTTTCGGAATTTTTAAAAGAAGCTCCCATTTTAGGTGTACTATTAGTTATAACGAAAAATGTTGCTTAGTATAAAATTTTTAAAAAGCTTCAAAATAGTAATTTTCACCTAAAAATTTCAGTTTTTATACCCTCCACCATAGTATGGAGGGTATATTAGTTTTGTTTTTCCGTTTGTAACGCATCGAAATAATCATTTCCGATCCTATAAACTATATATATTCTTGATCAGCGTAAAATTCTAAGACGATCTAAGCATGTCCGTCTGTCCTTCTGTCTGTTGTAATCACTCTAGTGTCTAAACGAATTGAGATAGAGCCCCAAAATTTTGCATAGAGTCGTCTTTTGTCTGCAGGCAGGTCAAGTTCGATGATGGGCTATATCGGTCCACGTTTAGGCATAGCTCCCATATAAGGGTACCTCCCATTTTTCGGTATTTTAAAGTTCTTAAGCGTGTTTTTCAACCGAATTCGCTGAAATTTGGTACATTGGGTTCTTATTGGGTACTAAATGCCTCCACAAAAAATTATGAGTGTAGGTCCACTTTTTCTGGTAGCCCCCATATAACGGTACCTCGTAATTTTCGGTATGTTGAGGTTCTTGAGCGCGTTTTTCAACCGAATTCGCTGAAATTTGGTACATTGGGTTCTTATTGGATACCAAATGTCCCTACTAAAAATTATATATATAGGTCCACTTTTTCTGGTAGCCCCCATATAGTTTTTGGGGGGTTCTGACCGTATTTTTTCACCGAATTGGCTGAAATTCGGTACTTTGAGTTCTTATTGGGTAGCTAATCTTTGTACTAAAAATTATAAATATTGGTAAATTTTTTCGGGTAGCCCCCATATAAGGGTACCCCCCAATATTCTGTATTTTAGGGATCTTGAGCGCGGTTTTCAACCGAATTCGATGAAATTTGGTACATGGGGTTCTTATTGGGTACCAAATTTCCCCTCTAAAAATGATAAATATAGGTTCACTTTTTCTGGTAGCCCCCATATAAGGGTACCTCCCAAGTTCCAGTTTTTGGGGGGTTTTGATCGGATTTTTTCACCTAATTGACTGTAATTTAGTAATTTGAGTTCTTATTGGGTAGCAAATCTCTTCACAAAAAATTATATATATAGGTCAATTTTTTCGGGTAGCCCCCATATAAGGGTACCCCCAATTTTCAATATTTTGAGGTTCTTGAGCGCGTTTTTCAACCGAATTCGCTGAAATTTGGTAATTTGTAGTCGTATATGGTAACAAATCTCCCCACCAAAAATTATTAATATTCACCGATTTTTAGGGGTAGTCCCCATATAACCCCCTTTTTATACCCTCCACCATAGTATGGAGGGTATATTAGTTTTGTTTTTCCGTTTGTAACGCATCGAAATAATCATTTCCGACCCTATAAACTATATATATTATTGATCAGCGTAAAATTCTAAGACGATCTAAGCATGTCCGTCTGTCGGTTGTAATCACTCTAGCGTCTAAACGAATTGAGATAGAGCCCCAAAATTTTGCATAGAGTCGTCTTTTGTCTGCAGGCAGGTCAAGTTCGATGATGGGCTATATCGGTCCACGTTTAGGCATAGCTCCAATATAAGGGTACCTCCCATTTTTCGGTATTTTGAAGTTCTTAAGCGTGTTTTTCAACCGAATTCGCTGAAATTTGGTACATTGGGTTCTTATTGGGTACTAAATGCCTCCACAAAAAATTATCAGTGTAGGTCCACTTTTTCTGGTAGCCCCCATATAACGGTACCTCCTAATTTTCGGTATTTTGAGGTTCTTGAGCGCGTTTTTCAACCGAATTCGCTGAAATTTGTACAGTGGGTTCTTATTGGGTACCAAATGTCCCTACTAAAAATTATATATATAGGTCCACTTTTTCTGGTAGCCCCCATATAAGGGTACCTCCCCATATCCAGTTTTTGGGGGGTTCTGACCGTATTTTTTCACCGAATTGGCTGAAATTCGGTACTTTGAGTTCTTATTGGGTAGCTAATCTTTGTACTAAAAATTATAAATATTGGTCAATTTTTTCGGGTAGCCCCCATATAAAGGTACCCCCCCATTTTCTGTATTTTAGGGATCTTGAGCGCGGTTTTCAACCGAATTCGCTGAAATTTGGTACATGGGGTTCTTATTGGGTACCAAATTTCCCCTCTAAAAATTATAAATATAGGTCCACTTTTTCTGGTAGCCCCCATATAAGGGTACCTCCCAAGTTCCAGTTTTTGGGGGGTTTTGATCGGATTTTTTCACCTAATTGACTGTAATTTAGTAATTTGAGTTCTTATTGGGTAGCAAATCTCTTCACAAAAAATTATATATATAGGTCAATTTTTTCGGGTAGCCCCCATATAAGGGTACCCCCAATTTTCAATATTTTGAGGTTCTTGAGCGCGTTTTTCAACCGAATTCGCTGACATTTGGTAATTTGTAGTCGTATATGGTAACAAATCTCCCCACCAAAAATTATTAATATTCACCGATTTTTAGGGGTAGTCCCCATATAACCCCCTTTTTTATATTAAAATAGTTTACTGATTTGTTCCATGTGTTGCGGTTGGTTAGTCGTTACGGGGAATAGTCAATTTTTACCCTACAAAGACTATTTAGCCATCTGTTGTAAGCATTCCGCCTTCTAAAGATATTGTGATAAAAAAAACTCAAACATGATGATAATGAAATATATCGGCAGACTTTTAGGCATATCCTCAATATAGTGATACCTCCTGAAGGAAAGAATTGAGATAAACAATTAAAATATTTGGTTCAAAATTGGCATATACCGGTCATTAATTAGGCATAGCCCTCATATGATGATATCCCCAAATATTCACTATTTCCTACACTATGTAATCAATATTGGTCCCTCTTTAGGCATAGCCTCATATAACTTTGTAATCTAAATTACAGTAGTTTGAGGATTTCATACTCTACAATGCGTTATAAATATCAGTCCACTTTTTGGATCATACAGATTTTAGTAAAAATCCCATTAAAAATTGCCGAAGTTTGTATTTAATGTACATAATGGTTTACATAAATCGGTATTATCGGTATGTGCCCACTTTTTGGTATGTTCCCTATATTTTCATTGCATGTATCTGTCAGTATAACTATGGTGGAGGGTATCCAAAGTTCGGCCCGGCCGAACTTAACGCTTTTTCACTTGTTTCTAAAAAAATCGGTGCTTAATGGGTTAATAAAAAAATATTGCCAAATTTTTTCATAAAATAATTAAAATTGTCCATCTAAATCTATTCTTATCCAAGATATCGATAAACACACAGTAAAACATCTACTTTTATTTTCTGCGCGCTATATCTGCCTTTTTTCCCACTGTGCGTCTGTCCGTCCGTCTGTCAGTCCGTCTGTTGTAATCACGCTATCTTCCGAAGGAATTGAGATAGAGTGCTGAAATTTTGCACAGGTTTGTCTTTTGCCTGCAGGCAGGTCAAGTTCGAAGATGGGATATATCGGTCCATTGGGCTCTTATTGGATACTTAATGTCTCCACTAAAAATTATAAATATAGGTCCACTTTTTCTGATAGCCCCCATATAACGGTACCTCCTAATTTTCAGTATTTTGACGGTTTTGATCGTACTTTTCCACCGCATTGGCTGTAATTAAGTATTTTGAGTTCTTAATAGGTACCAAATCTCTCCACAAAAAATTATAAATATAGGTCAATTTTTCGGATAGCCCTTATATATGGGTACCCCCAATTTTCGGTATTTTTGGGTTCTTGAGCGCGTTTTTCAACCGAATTCACTTTGGTACATTGGGTTCCTATTGGGTACTAAATGTCCCCACAAAAAATTATAAATATAGGTCCACTTTTTCTGGTAGCCCCCATATAACGGTACCTCCTAATTTTCAGTATTGTGGGGGTCTTGAGCGCATTTTTCAACAGAATTCGCTGCAATTTTGGTATTTTGTAGTCGTATATTGTAACAAATCTCTCCACCAAAAATTATTAGTATTCGCCCACTTTTTGGGGTAGTCCCCATATAACCCCATTTATTATATTAAAATCGTTATCTGATATGTTCCGTGTTTTGGGTTTTGTTCTAAGACTCTGTTGTAATCTTTTCACCTGCGTAGGATATCGAGATAAAGCAGAACGTAAGGTTCGAAAAAAAAACTATATATATGAACTATAGGGAGGTACCAGAAGGAGTGGACCGATGTTCCCAATCTTCGAAATTGAACTAAGTTTGGAAGAAATAGTAAGATGGATGAAAATATAATGTTCTGAAACGAATTTTGTCCAAAGAAAGATGGGGTCTAAAACAAATATATTTCGACGAGCACGTGTCAAAGTGTATACACCCTCATTAGCCATAAGGCTGAGGGTATAATTATCCATTAAAAATTTTTGAAATTTATATTATGGTTTACATAATCGGTTTGTAGAAATGTCGGTATAGGTCCACTTTTTGGTATTTTCCCTATATTTTCATTTCAAGTACCTGTTAGTATATCTATGGTGGAGGGTATCCAAAGTTCGGCCCGGCCGAACTTAACGTTTTTTCACTTGTTTTCCCTTCAATTTTCGTTCTTGATTGAGAAAATCATTACATTTTGGAACATTTTCGTAATCTTTTTGATTGTTAAGCGGTTTTTTGGCATTTAATACTCCAAGATGTTTACTCCTTTGAATATTTTTATCAGAGTTTCTGACTATTTTGTCAAATTCGTGGAATATATCCGGGCAATCAAACCCGAAGATATTAATATTTTTGCTCTGGAAGTCCGTAGCGTCGAACTAGAAAAAGTTTGGAACGAAACAGAGGACAAGTTTAGAACGTGTATTCTCTATTTCTCGAGTCGGCTGATAGGAAATTTGAGGTAGTGTATCAAAAATATATGGAATGCTTATCAAACTTGAATTGTAAGCTGTCAGAATTGAAGGGCGAACAGCAATTGTTGAACTCCTCTCGTAGTAGTTCAGTAGCTTCTCTAACGCAGCATCACTGTGATATTCCTAGGGAAGCGCAGCCATCAGATGTACGGTACTTCAAATTGAATCCACTTCGGGTCTAAAACTTATCCAACGGGATATTAACGGTTGTTTGTCAGCGATGTCTATCAATGACATCCCAACTGAAAATTGGGACCCATTTTTAGTGTTCTTGTTTCTTCAACGGCTACCCAAAATTACTCAAACCTTGTGGGAGCAAAGCGTTAGGGACAAAACATCTATTTCACTTTGGAAAGATTTAGATAGCTTCCTAATTGAGAGAATTAGAACTCTAATGTGCCTCCATGATATGAGAGGAAGTCAGCGGGCACCCAAATCAAGCGTAAAAAGGGTCCAAACACATTTGACGAAATCGGATACGCCAAATACGTTTAAGTCGCCACGAAAAATGGATTGTATTCTTTGTCTGCAACACGTCCATCAACTTTTTGAATGTCCTCGTTTTAGAAATATGTCGATTTCTACTAGATTCTCGATCGTTAAGCGCCATCGTTTATGTGTCAATTGTTTGCGAAAGTGGCACGAGGTTAAAACTTGTCGAAGTAAGCATCGGTGTTCTCAATGTAGCAGAACACATCACAATTTGTTGCATCGAAACAATTCATCGCCAAGTAAGGCGGTACTACGGTTTGTTCGGTAAATCGGAGTCCCAATAATTCACCAACTCCTGCACCTGTCAATCCCACTGTCGCATCCACCACATCTCTTGTTTCTCGGTAGGTCTTTCACACTTCCCAAAATAAATCGGTATCTGATCCCACAGTAATGCTAGAAACTAGCGCATTGGTTTTGCCGTCAATTTCGGGAAATCTTCCCTCATTTACTGTTTCGTCTGAATTAAGAGCCCAAATGCCAAGTATTCGTCCGGCCGATTCTAATTCGTTTGATTCACGTCCCGTGGATCTTTTTTTAGGTGCATATTTGTACCCAAAAATCATGTTAGATGGCTGTCGTACAATTGTTGCAGGAAGTTTGTTAGCTCAAAATTCAGTTTTTGGCTGGCAGGTTACTGGACCCATCCCCTCGGAAATGATCCATACCTTTACCACTACTATTCGCAGGAAAAATTATAATACACAAAATAGATCTAAATTAAATCGGCTGGAACGATCCTCTTGTGGAATGGCTTAAATTTGTAGAATGGCTTAAATTTGTGGACACATCTCCCCAAGTAAATGCAAGTCAAATTTGTCGGTGTGTTAGGTACACTTCTCAATGTTCGGCGGAATTGCATGTAATTTCTAATGTCTCAGTTATGGCATACTCCGAGGTAGTAAATCGTCGAATTGAAGTTCCAGTTCAAAATGTGTTCGTACATTTCCTCTCTAGTCATACAAAAGTAGCTCTTATTGAATCATTTTCACTACGTCGTTGGAAACTTTGCAGTTTTAGCCACTTATCATTTGAAGGTTATTGGAAAATAGATCGTTGTAGAATTTCGTCAGGTTTATTGTGGGACGTATTCTATTATTATTTTGTCATGGCCAATAGAGTTTGTAGTATCCATGATCTTGTTAATAATTCTCTTAGTCTATTCGAGATTTACCTCCACTGGAGACAGACATTGAAATGAGTTCGGTGCATTGTCATTTATCTTTTGTTATTCCCATTCGTAAACATCATGGATAAATATTTCTCTTTTGTAATAGGCATTCGTGCAATTGCATATTTGTTATGGTTCATATGTCGAGCTTGTGGTCGATACCGTTGTAAATATTTTTACCCCGATAAATAATTATGTTGTTGAAATTTGAGGAGGTTTGACTTCTCCTAATAATCTTCACTTTTCGACTAAGGCTATTATTTGGAAGCAGAATCATTGTATCGATTTATTGCTCGCCGAGGTTGTCAACGTCGGATAGTCCAGTTGAATTTGTAGTTATAACACCCGGTCATCTTTTTTGATAGAAGCTCCTTTAGTTGCTCCGTTTGATCCTCTTATTTTTGGACAACCGATATCGCTCGTGACTTAGTTTTGTATCATTTGAGGAATAAGTGGCAATTTCTGCAAAGGAATGTTATAAAGGACGAATTAGTCGTGGTTCGGCACGAGAATCTCCCTCTGACCACATGGATGTTAGGTCGTGTTGCAACTGTTAACCCGTGTGTAGATGGACACGTCCGGGTGTAGATATTCGACGTTGTAAAGCGGCCTATAACAAAGTTGGTCATTCTGACCGACCAATCGTCGAATGAAGAAAATTAAAATATGTATTTTTCTCTTAGTAACATGTACGCTTTCAATATGTACACCATTGATCTCATCGCTGGAGTCCGTATCTGCGGGCTCCTCAAATTTAAATAGAAATTGTTGTCGCGTTTGTAATCGCCGGCACTCGATTGGTACGTGCCGAGATTTTCTTGCGATGTCCGTTGAAGCGCACATAAACACCATAAACCTGTATCGGGATTGCACACGTTGACTGGCCAAATGGCATCAAGCCAATGAATGTCATAGTCAAAAAGTGTGTTCGAAGTGTGGAGGATGACACAATACACTGCTACATAAAGATTCAGCGGATAACGGCAACGTTACTAAAATTTCCGTCCGTTCCGTCAAAACTTAAGGTCTCGTCCGTATTCCAGTCCTATGTCAGGTCCGATATGGAGATCCGATTCAACATCGTCCGTTGATAGTCGCCGTGTTGCCATATTTGTTGGTAACTCACTCGGGACATTACCCTTGCAACAGGTGTCGACCATATCCCCCAGTCTTATCGTAAGACTTCAGCATGTCGGCCCTTCCATTCCAATTTGTGCAGTGTAGGATCCTTGTGGTAGGCAAAGCCTAATATGTGCCTCAATGGTGTCTGACCTGAGGCTTCCCACATCCAATTTCGATGGGATCCCTTTCTGTCGCACTTCGGTGACATCGACCTACGACCCATCTAAAACCCTCTCGGTCATGGCTCGGGTAACTGATTTACGACACGTCGTTACCCCGTTGGAAGCCATCCCTGAACGGACAAAAGAGTCCTTCCTCGGGCTACCGCTGGCAGACCCATGTTTTTAGGCCAGGTCGCGTGGCTTTAGTGTTTGGTCCCGAAAGTTATGCTAAAATCGTTACCAATCGGGTGCAAGCGATGCCGGGGCTTCCTGTAGCTCACTATACGATTTTTGACCAAAAACCAAGTTAAAAAATAAGGAAGATCTTCACCTATTGGCTTTATCCTAGTTCATACGAATCGATTTTGTTATTAGCTTCTGAGTTACCTTGCCCGCCATTCTCAAAAGAGAAAAACGCGTTTAAAATTTTAGAAGCCTTTTAGCCGTCTTCGGAAGGCTGTCAACTGCCAGAGGAACTTGTATCAATGATGTGCTCCTCTAAATGGGTTTTACCGAGACCATACTTATCAAAATTAAAAAAAAAAACATTCCTTGGCCTTTTCCAGCTGAGCTAATTGATCAACAGATAAATGATGCATATCAGAATCATAAATTACAGAATTGATCTCGATACTGCTAATGAGTTTCGGTGCTATGTTAAATTTCATCCAGAAGGTTTATTTGTTACAATCTGGACAATAAAATTTTGGTCTATGGAAGTAGAAACATCTTTCGAACCTAGTCAGTCTACAGTTCCGACATGCCCTTTTTGGGCTTCCTTAGATAGTGGATTAAAACATATTGCTATGTTTAATTATCTTCATATTTTTAAATTCATTTAGTCTTTTCATTTTTTTTTATGATATAATAACATAATATCGTAAACTAAAACATAATCTATATATATAAATTACGTGTAAACTCAAAAACTACTGCACCGATTTTGACCAAATTGTATGTACAGGCTTAAGGGGTGTGAGGAGTGTTTCTGTTTAGATCGAAGTTCATCCGACCGATGGCGCAATATTTAGTTTTTTGTGTTTATGCACCGTAACTAAAGAACTACTGCATCGATTTTGACGAAACTTTATGTATATGCCAGAGGAGTGTTTCTGTTTGATTTGAAGTTCGTCCGAAATTTGGCGCGTTAGATAGTTTCTTTGCATTTTGCTCGATTAGAGATTGGGTCTTGATCGACGTTAAGTACTCCGACACCAATTCATACAAAACCTGTTTTCGTGAAAAGCGCGTGGGAATCAAATGAAAAAAAGATTATAAAAAATATGTAAATAATGTATAGCAACTCATCAATTGAGAACGGCGGGACCGATTTGACTAAAAATTTCTTTCTGTCATCTGTAATTGCAGTGGGAAAGTTTTTATGAAAGAAAATTTTTAGAAGAATACTCAAAAATCTTTAAAAACAGTTCAAAGATTGGTAACTGAAAGAAAATTTCAGTCAAATCGGTCCCGCGATCGATAAGCACCCAATCTCTAATCGGGAAAAATGCAACAAAAATATATAACGCGCTATCTTTCGGACGAACTTAAAATTAAACAGAAACACTCCTCACGCCCCATAGAGCATATACATACAATTTGGTCAAAATCAATGCAGTAGTTTCTGAGTTACGGTGCAAAAACAAAAAAACAAAAAAAAACTAACAGAAACACTCCTCATGTCCCATAGAGGCTGTATATTCAATTTGGTAAAAATCAGTGTTTGAGTTTAGCGATCACGAACATACCCGTAATATATATATATATATATATATGACTAAGAAAATCTTGAAAAATATATTTTGAAGAAACGGCTGGACCTTCCATTATGTGGGACATACCTAATATGTGATTTTATAGTTTCTTAAATATATTTTTCATGATCTGAAAAATGTTTCCATTGATAACAACTGCACCAATTTGAGTCACATTTTCCTTCGGTTGTTTTTAATTGCAGTGGGAAGAGTTTTACCAAGGAAAATTTTGAAAAAAACATAACACAAGAACACCTGCACCAATTTTGATGATTCCGTCGCATGTGATTAAAATAGGAATATATTTTAATATATTTTAAATATATTTTTCATGATCTGAAAAATGTTTCCATTGATAACAACTGCACCAATTTGAGTCACATTTTCCTTCGGTTGTTTTTAATTGCAGTGGGAAGAGTTTTACCAAGGAAAATTTTGAGAAAAACATAACACAAGAACACCTGCACCAATTTTGATGATTCCGTCGCATGTGATTAAAATAGGAATAGTAATTACGCCATCCATATTTATGTTTGGTGGTATAAGTTCCACCAATTGATAAACTGAAATACCATACATACTGACATAATTTAATAGTTAACCATAAGAATGTTACTTAACAGATCAAATAGTTGTTAACTAATAAATAGTTGTTTTAATAAAAGCAATAAACTGGGATTAAGCCTGACTATTGTGCAAAAACAAAACATTACTTAACATATTGGGGTATCAGTAAATGAAGGTTTACCGTTGTGAGGAAAATATTATGCGCATTTTTTATTGCGGAAATTTGACATAAATTAAATGGTAAAAAGTTTCAGAAATATATATTTCATAAATTAACGAATAATTTTTCCATAACCTATATTGATGCAATTCTGATAGGGCAAAACAACGTTTGGCGGGTTTGCTAGTGTTATATAATATGTAATGATATTTTGAAGAAAATCTTAAATACAATATAATATAAAAAACACAATATCAGGAGGTCCAAACAAATATGAATTACATTTGGTATGTTCATCCCAATTAAGTGCCACTGTGCACAAAATTGTATACGAATAGGGAAAAACATGTGACAAAAATTATAATTTCGAAAATTATTTTTATGAAAAGTATATACATATATATATATATATATATTTAAATATGCCGAAAAACGCTATGATTAGTGTATAAACCGTTTTTTTTTTAGTTTTGTTTTTATGCCTTTTTAGGGCGAAGATCATTCATGTAAATGTTTTTATTAATTTCTCTTTCGAGATGAGCTACATGATCGGAGTTGCAATGAAAAGGAAAGCCAGAGAGATACTATATTCCCACCACTATGCGACGCGTTTCGCCGTTGGTTAAGCGGCTCATCAGGCATATTGGGAAATGTGGCTTACAAATGTCTTTACTTGATAAGTTGTATTTATGTCGACTATTGTTGCGAAATTGCATCTACGAATTAAATTCAACCGTGTCAAGGTTCGGACATTTGGCATCACACCAGAACATTCCTTTTCAGAGCAGATTTTTCTTGTAGTGACGGACTTTTTTTCCATACAGACTACAATATTTTTTCTTCAATGGTATGCAACTGCATATTGTGCAACCTTAGGAAGATAAGGAGGTGGCTTTGAACGCTAAGGCGTCGGACACCAACAGATGCCATGGGAACCAGGGTTCAAATCCCAGCCGGGCTCAAGCTGAATTTTTGAGTTTTGTTTTTATGCCTTTTTAGGGCGAAGATCATTCATGTAAATGTTTTTATTAATTTCTCTTTCGAGATGAGCTACATGATCGGAGTTGCAATGAAAAGGAAAGCCAGAGAGATACTACATTCCCACCACTATGCGACGCGTTTGCCGTTGGTTAAGCGGCTCATCAGGCATATTGGGAAATGTGGCTTACAAATGTCTTTACTTGATAAGTTGTATTTATGTCGACTATTGTTGCGAAATTGCATCTACGAATTAAATTCAACCGTGTCAAGGTTCGGACATTTGGCATCACACCAGAACATTCCTTTTCAGAGCAGATTTTTCTTGTAGTGACGGACTTTTTTTCCATACAGACTACAATATTTTTTCTTCAATGGTATGCAACTGCATATTGTGCAACCTTAGGAAGATAAGGAGGTGGCTTTGAACGCTAAGGCGCCGGACACCAACAGATGCCATGGGAACCAGGGTTCAAATCCCAGCCGGGCTCAAGCTGAATTTTTGAGTTTTGTTTTTATGCCTTTTTAGGGCGAAGATCATTCATGTAAATGTTTTTATTAATTTCTCTTTCGAGATGAGCCACATGATCGGAGTTGTTTTTTTTTTTTGTTTTTTCCTTGTTATTTATAAGATGTTGAATTTTTTTGCGATTTTATTGTGTTGTAAAAACTATGTACATGTGGTATGTGTGAATTTATTTTGATCTGTGTTTGTAATTCTTATATATGTTCACAAATTTGTATTTTTTAACTTGTTTGTTTTATGTTTGAGCAAATTTATGTGTGATATGTGATTTCGTGTACAATTTTGTGTATTTATTTTTACAAATGGTGTGGTTTAATTTTGTTTAATTTAACAAATTGTATTAGTATTTTTTTTTTGTTTTTTATATATATGTTCCGTTTGTAATTCAAGTATTTTATAATTTTGTGTAATTCATGTGTTGTACAATTGTTTTGATTAATTTTGTGTATATTTAATTTAGTTAAAAATTTTAAGTTTATTTGTGAGTTGTAATTCTTGTTGTGTATTTAAAAAATGTTGTTTTTCTCTTATGTATGTTTTTGTAATAACTTTCACGGGGGGAGATTTTAAGTCGAGATCTCGATTCAGACTAACTCGCTTTGCTGCTTCCATCACCTTTTAAGCCTTAATTATGTTGTCCAGAATTTTTGGAAAGCAGCAAAGCGGCAAACAGTACTAAAAAAGGTAAATGCCGATTACATATGTACCGCTAGTCTTTAAAAATTGAAAAACAACATACAGTGGTGGGCAAATGTTACCGCTGTAAGAATTATGAAAGTCTTTGACCGAACATTCTCCCCTTCCGTGAATTAGTGAGATCTTCTAGCTCCTCTCGAGATTCTTGATGGGTCCAGAGATGACAAATCCCACTGCTGTTTCATACCCGTACACATCACCCAGCCCAGTAAACATCCGGCCTTCGCGGCCTATAGCTGAGTACGTGTCGCCGCCCAGCTTCAACTCGATGGGGGTATTGCCTCGTGTATCGACATCTGCCAGCCTATTTGTAGGGAAATCTTTGGTAGGGTATCCTATTATGGGGTCCTCGTATGGTCGGTAGGGGAGTTCATTGGTTATGAGCGCGTTTACCTTCAATGCCCAATTGTCGTTCAGAATCCGACTTTGAATGAAAAGAATATTCTCCCATTGTGCAGGATGGACCTCAACACCAGACGTCTGAATAAGGAATATGAGATTCTCGACATTACTGAGGCTTGATTGATCAGAGCCCTTAGTGTTGCATATGATTCGCTGCCATCCGCCACCATCCGTACCATTGCTGTTGGTACAAACACCAGATCCCAAGTAAGCTTTACGATAACATCGGGGATGGTTGGCATAGGTTCATCGATTTTAGGGGCGCCATGAAGCAAGGCAGTTTCGGCAGTAACTCCTTCTTTCTACCGTCTCATATCTTTGGTATGGTGAGATGCTCAGGAAACGGCGACACGAACTTAAGGCGTGGTCTTCTTGGCATAGACCGCAAGCGTGTTGCCAATGACTGGGCGTTCACGTCTGTCATCCCGTTGCTGGACGGTGGCTTCGGTTCTCTGGTTGCCAATCACGGTCTTGTAAGTAGGCTGCCATGTCTGAAAAGAGTGAGAGGAGAGTTCCAAGGGTTTTGGTAAAGGGGGGACCGACTAGTCAGTCGGAAAACAATTTGACGACTTTTGATATGGGTCGAGTTGTCGTTCCTCCAGTAGTACGTATGTCAACAACCCGTACGTTAGTGTCTATTTCGTGATATTTTTTAACTATTCTACCCATTTTCCACTCAGTCGGAGCGAGTCTATCGTCTTTAATGATTATCAAATCCCCTTCTTTAAGATTTTCTTTTTCATATTTCCATTTTGTTTTACGGTGTAGCTCTCTAAGATATTCTGATTTCCATCTTTGACAAAAATGTTGGGAAATTATTTTAAGTCTTTTCCATCTGTTGGCTAGAGTTAAGTCACCATCGGAAAAATCAGGTTCGGGTGGAGCAAGAATTGGCGAGCCAATCAAAAAGTGTCCTGCTGTCAATGGAGACAAATCATTTAGATCTTCGCCAGCTGGACTCAAGGGTCTAGAATTTAAGCATGATTCAATTCGTGTTAAAATAGTACAGAATTCCTCCAAAGTAAAGTTCATTTTCGGAATATATACATGAAGGACAAATGCTGCAAGAAATTATTGGATTGATTAATGGTTAGTAGCTTCTAAATCTATGGCCTTTGTTGCGAAACAGACAAAGACGTATCCTTTAGTTATTAGACAAGCTCTTCCAGTAAAGATTTTTATGTTAAATGGGCCAGCGAAATCGACTCCAGTATCGTTAAAAGGGCGTGACAGTAAGGTTCTTTCTGGGGGCAAAGATGCCATTATTTGTCTTTGTGTTTGACTTTTGAATAATACACATGGTTTGCAGTTGTGGATGACCATTTTACCAAGGGTTTTAATCTGAATATCCAAAATTCAGATCTAAAGACTCGTGTCATGAGTTGGTTTCTACCATGTAATGTTATTTTATGTGTAAAGTAATAAAGTAATAAGTAATCGTGTTAGTTTCGCATTGTACGGCAAAATAATAGGGTGACGCTCATTGTAGGTGAGAACTGGCGACTGTATTAATCTACCATTTGCTCGCATGATGTAAATCTCAAATTTCGTCTATTTTCTTCAGCATTTCTCCGAAATCTCAAAGCATATGCATAGGTACGGTAAACTTTCGATAAAGATGAGAAATTCTTTAATGGGTCTTCCCCAATGTTAGTTGCCAAAACCTTAATTGTTTTTGCTTCAATATTAGTTTCCTCAATAATTTCGTGTGATGGTCAATTAGTTTTTAGTAATTTTAACCAATGCGGTCCATTTCACCATAATTGGTGTTTAATTAATTCGATAGGTGGGCAACCGCGGCTCGCAATGTCCGCTGGATTATCTTCTGAATCTACATGTCTCCAGTTTTCATTTCCAACATTTTCTAAGATTTCAGATATTCGATTTCCGACAAAGGTTGACCAGTGACATGTGGGTTTCTTTAGGCATGCAAGAACTATTGTGGAATCGGTCCAATATTGTACAGAAAAATTTCAAATTTGACAGCCTCAATGTCAATTTTGACAGTAGAACAGCTCCGCATAATTCCAACCTTGGAAGTGAGATTTTTTTAATAGGGGCGACTCTTGTTTTTGCAGTCAAAAGGAAAGTTTCTATTTCGTTGTTTGGTTCCTCCACTCTAATATATAATGCATCACAAAATCCATGTATTTCAATATTGCTGCTTGGAATTTTAAGATTTTCAATATCACCACTATTTTTTACGAAATTTTTCCAATTCAGCATAGTAATGGGTTTGGTTCGTTCCAGTTTATCTTATCCAGCCAAACTTGCTGCATAACGAATTTAGCTACTACAACAATTGGGGCTAGTCAACCACAAGGATCGAATAATTTTGCTATGTGAGAAAGTACTTCCCGTTTTGTATAGGAATTTCTATTTTCCATGTTTGGCGGTGTAAAGGTAAAGAAATCTCCCGATATATTCCATCGAATGCCTAAAGTTTTCGTAGATGCAGAAATGTCCAGCAAATTTACTTTGAGCAATTTTTCGGCTGTTAAATCTTCAATAATTTGTGTGTCATTTGCTGCTCATTTCATTAACTCGAATCCTGCAGATTCAATGACAGCTATGAGTTGGTTTCGAGAAGTAATAGTTTCTTGTATTGTGTGTCCTCCACCGAAAACATCATCGACATATACATTTTCCGAAATTATTTTTGAGTCTAATTGGTACATATCTTTTATGTCTTGTGCCAATTGCATGAGTGCTCGTAATGCCAAAAACGGAGCCAAGTTTACTCCAAAAGTAACTGTAAGTAATTCATAGTCCTGTATTGGATCACAAAGCGATTTACGGAATACAATTCTTTGAAATTGAGTTTGGTTGGGGTTTAAAAATATTTGCCGGTACATTTTGGTCACATCGGCGTTGAAGACATATCTAAAAAATCTCCATTTCAAAACTTGCAAAACAATGTCTTGTTGTAAAGTTGGACCCGCAACTAAATTATCATTCAAGCTCTTTTTGTTCGATGTGGGACTTAATGCGTTAAAAACCACTCTAAGTTTCGAAGTAATTTTCTCAGGTTTTATTACAGTATGATGAGGTAAATAGTAATTTGGAGTTTTGTTAATATCATTTTGTGAAAATTTTCTCATATGTCCCAATTCGAGATATTCTAGGGTGGTTTTGTCATAAACTTCTTTGATTTCAGGTGTTTTCAAAAGTTTTCTTTTCATCCTATAAAATTGTTCAAGTGCAATATTTCTAGAATCTCCAAGTTCTTTTTTAAAGGGGAGGGTAACAATGTATCGACCATCTTGTTTTCTCTTTGTCGTTTCGATGTAATTTTTTTCGCAGAACACATGCTCTTCTGACCTCAAAACCTGTTTTGGGGTCTCTTCCACCTCCCAATGGTCCTATTGTCCGCCAATAATCCATCCAAAAACAGTTTTTTGTGCCAGCAAACTTCCAATTGACTTCATAGGAGCTCCCATTGTAAATATAAGTGGGCCATTCCAATGAGAAGATCTACTGGTTGGCTTATATAAAATTTAGGATCTGCTAAATCAAAAGTTGAAGCATCTCTCAGTTGAGTTTTATCCAAGTTATAAGGTGGAAAATTTGAGGGTAATGACTTTAATACAGGTGCCCAAACTTCCAATTTAAAGTTGGGTTCTAATCTTGAACGTAATGTAAAAACGCATGATTTGGCTGAAGTCTCCGAAATAAGTTGATTTATTCCTGTGACATGTACGAGATTTCGTTTTGTTGGTGAGTTCAATCGATTCTTCAATTTTTCCGTTATAAAAGATGACTGAGATCCAGAATCAATAATTGCTCTTGCATTATAAAACTGACCATTTGCTTCTATTTGCACAATTGCGGTGAAAAGTAATGTGTCTATGGGATTATTTCCTTTATCCTGCAGAGTTAATTTTGTAATATTTTCTGGTTCTTCATTCGATGTAGACTGTTTGACAAGTATTTTGGTAAGCTTGTTTGGGTTGCTGAGAATAATTTGGTTTTTTTTATTCCTTGGATTTTCAGGGTGTTGATTGATGTTAGCTTGGAAGCTGTTTGTGTATTTCATCCCTTTGTTTGGATCCGATTTCCCATGCCCATATTTTGAAAAACTTGGTTTAATGTTTCCAACCGATTTTTAAATTTGTGAGTTAAAAATTTATTAAAATCATCCCATGATGGTAAAGTTTTGCAATCTTCAAGAGAATTTTCAAAATCTTCTAGAAAAGATCTGGGAAGTTTACTGGAACATAAGTATATAAGTATTGGATCCCATCCAGATACTTCAATTTTTAATGTTTCCAAAGTCTGTATGCAACTAGTAACTGTTCTTTGTAATTTTTCAATACTCAAGTTAGAGTCTGTGGTAACATTTGGCAAATTAAACAGTATTTTTATTTGCTCGTTCACTTGCATCCTTCGATTTTCGTATCTATCTGTTAAAAGTTTCCAAGCTAATCCAAAGCCATCATTTGTTAAAGGGACATGACTGATTATATCTCGTGCTTCTCCTGTTGTCTTTTGTGTAAGATGAAATAGCTTTTCCACATTACTCATTTTGAATTTTGAATATAAATGGCAGAGAATAAATCTCGAAAAGTTGGCCGAGCATTGTATCCTCCTTTGAAAGAGTCAGTATCGCATGGTGGTAATCTTGATATCGGTGCAAAATCGGCTTCTGCGTTTAGTTTCTGCTCCATTTGAGACTCCCGTTTGGTTTTTTCCTCCAATTGCTGCTTGATTGTCTGGATTTGTCCATTAATTGAACTTATCGCCTTTTTATAAGTATCAATTGCCTCCAAATAATGTGTTCTCAGTTTATTTTTGTCTATTAATTTCTCATCGGTTTCTGGAACATGGTCCCTGCACTCCACATACGCTCGCTTGACTTGATCATAAAATGAATTCAGCTCCACTCTTGTATCCTCCAAAGAATGTACGTCCTCATCAGTTTTTGGAATTGAGAAAATTGAAGCAAAATCCTGCAAATCGTTTACGCAGTTTGCAAATTTTTCACGCATACGTTTTTCCATCTTGATAATGTTGAGCGTTCGACTCTATAACAAATTTTTGCCTTGCAAGAATATGATAAAGTTGCTCAAATCTCGAGGAAGTAAGTTATTATGGGTTCAAAAAACGTTTTCAAAGAATTTTACGGTGTAAAACTTTTAAGTTAATTCCCAACTTATTTAACCAAGGACAAATTGAACTTTTTAGTATGAGTGTGTGTTTTTTGAATTACGATTGAGTTGAGTGAGAGGAAAAAAATATTCAAAACAAATATTTCTTCTTGAAGCCGAAAAAGAATTTTTTAGCTTAGTTAATTTGTTGATGCAGTTCAAAGACAATATTAAAAAAGCGAATCCAATAAATTTCAGAAAAATGTCCAAATGTAGAGAAAAAAACGTCAAAACGTTTATCAAGCATCTCTGTCTGTCCACCAAACGAGAGTTATGCAAATTTAGCAATTTAAAAATTTGTTCCAAAATCCAAAAATGTATGTTGGGTTACCAAAATTGTGATGGGTTGCCAAAAATATAAATGTGAATTTAAAATCCAAATTCCAAGTTCAAATCTCCAATAAAATTCTCAAAAGAAATACAGTAATAGTTTCCAATAAGAAATGTGTGTTGGGTTGTAAAAAATGTTGCAAGTGTAATCCAAGAATTTCAAAAAAATCGAACAAATTCACCAAGAAAAATTTAAGTGGGTAATTCCAATCCAAATTGTTCGATGGGTTGCGATACGGAATAAAGTTTTAATTTTTTCCAAAAAATGTTAAAAAATTCACAAAGTTGTCCAGAAACTTAAATGGTGTTTTGTAATCAAAGTTGTATGTAGGGCTGCATAACAATTTTATAAGTTTTTCCAAAATAGTTAATTTTTCGAAGAATTTATCAAAAAATTGCAATCGGTATTTCACATCCAAAATGTGTACGGTTGCGAAAAATATTCTCTAAAAAATTTTATGAGTTTTCAACTATGTCTGAAATCGCTTGAAAATTCCGCTTACAGGAGGATTTTCGTTTGTAGCAAAGACAAAAAGTTTTAGAGGTTAAACTTTCTGTTCAACTATTTGTTGTAATTAACAAATATTATTAACGCAAATCAGTAATTTTCCAAAAAAAAACATAAAAAAATTTGTTCAAAAAATGTTCAATAGTAGTGCCATGAACATCGAAGTGTTATAATAAATTAATTGAGGTTGCCAATATAAGTTTTTATAACATTCAATTATTTTTGTTCAACAAATGGATTTCATGAAAATTGTGTGTTTTGCGATGACGCCAAATTCTCCACGAAAAAACGTAATATGGCGATTATGTATTGGTATATAGTAGTATGTATCTCCAGGAAATATGTAAATGCAAATTATGACGCCGAAAAATTCAGCCAAAAAATTTTAATGTGGTGATTATGTGTTGATATAGAATAGTATGTTTGTGTCGGTAAGTTATGACGCTGAAAATTGCGCCATAATTTATATATAAACGCTTTATATTTTATGTATATAAATTGTATGCAATAAAGATTCCAAAAAATTTCCAAATTTTCCAAAAAAATCCAATTATATTATGTCAGTCCGTAATTTTCCTCAAATCCAATATGGTGCAAAAACAAGTTTAATGTTAAAAATCCAAAAATGGCGGGTCAATTTTCCAAAAAAAAAAATTAATTCCAAATTCAGACGGATAAAGAGAATAGAGAGAGCGCGTATATTCTAAAATTTCCAACTTTTTCCACAAAATTTTCCAAAAAAAAAAAGGTTCCAACATTTCCACAAAAGTTCTAAATATGCAAACTTGAGTAACTTTTTCCACAAAAGTTACTCAAGTTTGCATGTAGTAAGAAAGACAATGTTTCTCCGTATCAGAGCGTAAAATCAATAATTTGTGTATGTGATTGATTTTCGAGTTATTTTCTATTTCTATCTCTCCACTGTGATTTCTAATTTTTCCACTGATGTTTTTCAAATTTGTTTTTCTTTTATGTATGTTTTTGTAAACACTTTCACCGGGGCAAATGTTACCGCTGTAAAAATTATTATGGTCTTTGACCGAAGAGGTTGTATGAATGTGTTTACTTACATCTGTAAATACATAGGCATATAAATTGAATCTCCACGCATATACCTATATATATTTATTTATATATATAAATCTATAATATATATGGATATATATTTATATATGTTTGAACGTCTATATATGTATGTGTGTATACACGGAGTAACTCCGGGTAATGTGGACCATGCGACTAATGTGGACCACTCCCATATCTAAGAATATGCTTGAAATATGTCAATGCCGTCTTGATATATGTTTTACTAATTATTAAAAACAAACGTCTAACATGTTTTTAGTACATAATTGCAATGTTGAAAATTTAGTTAAGCTCTTATTGAAATCTGTGATTTGAAAATTTGTTATCACAAGAGTCAAACAATTTGTTTTTCTCAATTATAAAGAATTTTTTTAGACCTTTATTTTTTTGGAGGCAATTGATACTTATAAAAAGGCGATAAGTTCAATTAGTGGACAAATCCAGACAATCAAGCAGCAATTGGAGGAAAAAACCAAACGGGAGTCTCAAATGGAGCAGAAACTAAACACAGAAGCCGATTTTGTCCCGATATCAAGATTACCACCATGCGATACTGACTCTTTCAAAGGAGGATACAATGCTCGGCCAACTTTTCGAGATTTATTATCTGCCATTTATATTCAAAATTCAAAATGAGTAATGTGGAAAAGCCATTTCATCTTACACAAAAGACAACAGGAGAAGCACGAGATATAATATGTCATGTCCCTTTAACAAATTATGGCTTTGGATTAGCTTGGAAACTTTTAACAGATAGATACGAAAATCGAAGGATGCAAGTGAACGAGCAAATAAAAATACTGTTTAATTTGCCAAATGTTACCACAGACTCTAATTTGAGTATTGAAAAATTACAAAGAACAGTAACTAGTTGCATACAGACTTTGGAAACATTAAAAATTGAAGTATCTGGATGGGATCCAATACTTATATACTTATGTTCCAGTAAACTTCCCAGATCTTTTCTAGAAGATTTTGAAAACTTTACCATCATGGGATGATTTTAACAAATTTTTAACTCACAAATTTAAAAATCGGTTGGAAACATTAAACCAAGTTTTTCAAAATATGGCCATGGGAAATCGGATCCAAACAAAAGGATAAAATACACAAACAGCTTCCAAGATAACATCAATCAACACCCTGAAAATCCAAGGAATAAAAAAAAAACAAATTATTCTCAGCAACCCAAACAAGCTTACCAAAATACTTGTCAAACAGTCCACATCGAATGAAGAACCAGAAAATATTACAAAATTAACTCTGCAGGATAAAGGAAATAATCCCACAACACATTACTTTTCACCGCAATTGTGCAAATGGAAGCAAATGGTCAATTTTATAATGCAAGAGCAATTAATGATTCTGGATCTCAGTCATCTTTTATAACGGAAAAATTGAAGAATCGATTGAACTCACCAACAAAACGAAATCTCGTACATGTCACAGGAATAAATCAACTTATTTCGGAGACTTCAGCCAAATCATGCGTTTTTACATTACGTTCAAGATTAGAACCCAACTTTAAATGTCTGATATTTGAGAATTTTTTACAAATATGGAGTGAAAAGATCGCAAAAGGTGGGCCAAGATATAAAATCACCAGAAAAAGCTTCAATGTCGATAGAAGGGAGAACACGACTATGATTATGGACATGTGGATTGGTGTAGCCATTGGTGGTGAAAGAATATATACTATAGGAGAGGTGGACTGTACAGTATTCGAAGCGAAAGGTGAAGGGAAGGTGATAGGTGGCATATAATTGTGACAATTTGATGAAGATGGTGAAACTGGTGGAGATTGTGTTACTGGTGGAGCTATAGCGGGAGAACTATCACTTACAAGACTTTGAAGCCGATTGAGATGTCGGTTTATGGTGGATGACACCAAGAATACGCAATAAATGCTGTATTGTATTTTTCTTTGACGACATCAATTATATCAACCTGTGCATTCTGAGATGTCGCAAGGTATGTTTTGCACTACTCATAAGTGCACTTAACTTTATCCCATAACTCTCGAATTTATGTGTTGCGAATTTCGATGTTGTATGCAGTATACTGGGATTCTGGAATTTTTTCAAAGAATTCTACACTTTTTACGACAATGTCAGTGCCTCTATTGAAGCGGGTGAGAGGAGTTATCGAAATTATCTATGGTAAAGGGGGGAGAAAATACAGTAGATGATATATAATAATGCCGAAAAACTAAAAACTCCTGTATAAACAACAAAGTATAGGGCAATAGTAATTGAATGACAACAAATGTTGCTACAGCTCAAAATATATTTCAGCAAAAACTCAAAAATATGAACAAAATTTGTAAAATATTGCAAATGCCTATATTTAAGTAGTACAAAGTGAAGACAATTTTGAAGAATTTCTTCACGATGCCAAACTACTTTAAAAAGACCACAAAAACAAAACAAGTATTTTTTTCAAATATCCTCAAATTATACAAAATCTGCCAATTGTAGGGTATAGTTGAGGAGGTGAATGACAATAATAGGTGGCGGTGGTCCAAAAAGCAAACAGGAATATATCCACTGAGCAAAATTAAACAAGTAATTTTATATTTATTTATTTTTTAAACCCATAGAATATTTATAAATAGAAAAATGCAAAGTCGGGTAATGTGGACCACTATAAAAAAACGGGACATTTTTATGGGGAAAAGTTCCAAATATGGTCCCATATTAAAAATCATTTCTATGAGGAGGTATTCTATCCTTCAAAAATTCGATATGTGGAATTACAACTGCTTTAGTTGGATATTGAAGCTATGACCTTCAAAATACCGCCCCATTTGCGGTACCCTTAATGGAGGCTATTCCAAACAATATATGGGTTCATACCCATATATTTTTGCATTCATTGTTACCCAATATTGCAATAAATTGAAATTTATCACAACCTACATTTTAACATACTGGTCCACATTACCCGCCAAGTTGTTTTTATTCGCAGTTATGAGTTTTTTTTTAAATATTGTATAAGTTTGATACGTCCTGACTCAACTTCCCTAGCTCAGTCAATAACGTCTGCTGATTGACACCACGGGCATCTCCTCGGCAAGTTCCCTCAGCGGAGACCGTAGAGTGCAGATGCCACCGAGCGGTGGTTGTTGCTGTTTTGTCTCTTTGCTTAACCTTTTCTCCTATTGGAATATGTAAATGTAGTAGTAAACGACAACCGATCCTCAGCGATCACCGCGATCCTCTGTGATTGCATGAACCACAGCGTTCACTTGTCGACCAACCTCCTAAGAAGTAACTAAGTCGAATAACGCCTACGCGTTATCTACTAACAGGCCTCTGTCGTCGCCCCTAATTACAAAGGAAATTTTGTTGTTGATTGATTTATAGAAAAGAATACCACCAATAAACCAAGACTTTTATTAATATTATTAAACTAGTACTTTCTTGTGTTTTATTTTCTTTGAACTGTTCTTTTCTATTCCATACACCATTAACTGCTTAGGAGTGCTCTCGTTGTCGGTCGCTTCACCCCGCTCCCTTGACTTAATACATTGATCACCCCCAACCACCATACACAAAGACCACGGCGAGGAGTAGAGCAAACACCTCGCCTAAACATATGGTCCGTACGAGCCGGATAGAAACATTGCTTTGTTGTTGCCGATCTCCCTATACACAACTCTCCCGCCTCCTAATCATTTGGTAGCATCCAGCCAGATCTTAACCAGTTGTTGTTTGCACGGACTGAAGCCGTAGTTTTGTTGCTATTCTTTGGAGAAAATATTGGAATATATCACCTCTCATCTCATCACCACATCAACAAACACCATACTAACACCATACGTAAACTCAGATTTCGTTAAAAGTGAGTCTCTCGTGTCTTGTGTTCCTTACGCGTAGACATTTCGCTGTTAGCGTCGCTTGTGTTTTATTCTGTTTTGTGTGATGTTCGTTATTCACCACATTACAGTACAGTGGTACCAAACGACAAAAATTGCGAATTTTCAGAAACAAATTATATTAATAATATTTTTTTATATTTTGTGAATAAATACTGATTGGTAGTAGGGTTTTTTATATTTTTGGACAAATTCGCCCTACATTCGGCAGCTATTGCACACAATTGAAGCATAAAAAGTGCTTGTGAAAAATATAAATTTTTTGAATATGTCTCCCTATTTGTTGTTGTTTTCAATTCTAAGTTTTGAACAATAGTCATTTTTGTAAGGCTTTCAGCATTTTTTGGACTTTTGCACCCTACACTTGGCAATATCGTACACTGTTCGGAGCAAGGAAATACTTGTTTTACATATTAGTTTGGCAATTTTATTCATAGTTGTCGTGTTTTTGCTCAATAACTTTGTATATTTGATATATTGTTGTAGTATCTTAAACATTTTTGGACATTTGCAGCCTACAATCAGCAGTTACATATATACAAGCAAAAGTACTTGCTAAAAATATTGTGTTTTGACAATTAAATCTATTGTGGTTGAGATTTTACACATTAATTTTGCTCTGTGGATATATTCCTGTTTGCTTTTTGGACCACCACAACCTATTATTTTCATTCACCTCCTCAACTATACCCTACAATTGGCAGATTTTGTATAATTTGAGGATATTTGAAAAAAATACTTGTTTTGTTTTTGTGGTCTTTTTAAAGTAGTTTGGCATCGTCAAAATTGTCTTCACTTTGTACTACTTTAATATAGGCATTTGCAATATTTTACAAATTTTGTTCATATTTTTGAGTTTTTGCTGAAATATATTTTGAGCTGTAGCAAAATTTGTTGTCATTCAATTACTATTGCCCTATACTTTGTTCTTTATCGGAGTTTTTTTATATCAGTATTTTCTCCCTTCTTTACCATACATAATTTCGATAACTCCTCTCACCCGCTTCAATAAAGGCACTGACATTGTCGTAAAAAGTGTAGAATTCTTTGAAAAAATTCCAGAATCCCAGTATACTGCATACAACATCGAAATTCGCAACACACAAATTCGAGAGTTATGGGATAAAGTTAAGTGCACTTATGAGGAGTGCAAAACATACCTTGCGACATCTCAGAATGCACAGGTTGATATAATTGATGTCGTCAAAGAAAAATACAATACAGCATTTATTGCGTATTCTTGGTGTCATCCACCATAAACCGACATCTCAATCGGCTTCAAAGTCTTGTAAGTGATAGTTCTCCCGCTATAGCTCCACCAGTAACACAATCTGATGAAAAATACAATACAGCATTTATTGCGCATTCTTGGTGTCATCCACCATAAACCGACATCTCAATCGGCTTCAAAGTATTGTAAGTGATAGTTCTCCCGCTATAGCTCCACTAGTAACACAATCTCCACCAGTTTCACCATCCCCATCAAATTGTCACAATTATATGCCACCTATCACCTTCCGCTTCGAATACTGTACAGTCCACCACTCCTATAGTATATATTCCTATAGTATATATTCTTTCACCACCAATGGCTACACCAATCCACCTGTCCATAATCATAGTCGTGTTCTCCCTTCTATCGACATTGAAGTTTTTTCTGGTGATTTTATATCTTGGCCCACCTTTCGCTATCTTTTCACTACCATATTTGTAAAAAATTCTCAAATATCAGACATTGAACGTCTCTGTCACCTAATACAGAAGACCACCGGTGAGGCTTGTGAAATTGTTTCCAGATTTCCACTCACCAATTCAAGTTTCCCTTTAGCGTGGAAAGCATTGTCTTATACGTATAACATTAAACGAATTGTGGTAAACTGTCATCTCAAATGTTTGTTTGAAATTCCTCCTTAGACAGTGAAACTATTTCTGGCATTAAAACTATCAAACGTTCCCTTGCTGCAATGTCAGTTCACGACGTCACCACGGGTCATTGGGATCCGATCGTTGTTTTGATTTGCTTGCAGTGATTGTCAAAATTGACTTTGACTCTTTGGGAGCAAAGTATAAAAATAAATCGTCGTTGTCCTCTTGGATAGAATTAGACGAATTCCTCGCATAGAGGACACAAACATTGAATTGCTTAGAACACATTCTCCCCACCAAAAATAAGTTGTTGTTGCCAAAGAAAATGCATTCTCAAACCACCTCTAAGTAGTTGTCACCTAGTAATATCGCTACACCTCATTCCCCCAATAAATTGTTGTCGGTACATTATTCTAAATGTGTTACTCCACCTCGAGCTATAAATTCACCCTCCAAAACTTCTTGCTCCATTTGTCCTAATCAGAGCCATCATATTCGGCTCAGCCCCCAGTTTCTAAAACTTTCGTTTGAGGACAAATACTCGATTGTTAAGAAAACTAAATGTTTTGTAAATTATTTGTCTCGTGGACATGTAGTTAGAACGTGCAATAGTAAACATAGTTGCACTACATGCAAGCAAAGGCACCAAAGCCTTCTTCACCGGCCTCCAATCAATAAAGTTTATTCTTGCTCCAAGTCACCTCCGGTTTTTACCAAGGTAAAAAGTCGAGGAAAGACTTCGTTGCCCCGTTTTTCGGAAAAATCTTCTCCGGCTTTTACCAAAGTCAAAAGTCGAGAATCTAATGTGTCGCACCCTTCTTCGAATAAAAAAGTTGTTAATCCACCGATACATAACCCCTCCCAAGATACCAATGTTCTCTTAGAAACAGCAGTAGTAAACATAGTTCATAAAGTAAAAACACACCCTGTTCGTGCCATTATTGATCCTTCTTCCAATGTATCTGTCGTAAGTAAAAAACTTAAAAATGCACTTGGCATTTCTGGTAATTCGAAGAAAGAATCCAGTCCTGCTATACCAAGAGAATTTTCGTCTAAGATTGTTGACGCAAAGGCATTTGTTCGTCTTAATGTTAAGAGGAAATTGTTTTCGCATCCACCCATATCGACGTTAAAATCTAAATTTCCCAGTTTAGATTTAGCTGACACATTTGACGCCAGCCCAATTGATTTGTTACTTGGCGCTGATCTTTACCCCCAAATACTGGAAGGTGAACCACCAAAATTAGTTTTAAATTCGTTTTAGGCCCAAAAATCTATTTTCGTGTATATATTGACCGGTTCAGTGCCTGCCACCTAATCTCCTACCCATAATAGATATCGATCACCTTATCATTTGAATATTTAAATAACCCAAAACTCGTTTCGTTTGCTAAATTTGTAACTTGTACATTGAAGCTCACATGAATTCTGAATTTACGTTCATATAGCTTTTACTAACCCATATTCCAATTAAATTGTTAATTACTACTTTGTCGGTCGTAGCAAGGGGGCCGGAATGTAAAGTTTGATACGTTCTGACTCAACTTCCCGAGCTCAGTCAATCACGTCTGCTGATTGACACCACGGGCATCTCCTCGGCAAGTTCCCTCAGCGGAGACCGTAGAGTGCAGATGCCACCGAGCGGTGGTTGTTGCTGTTTTGTCTCCTTGCTTAACCTTTTCTCCCATTGGAATATGTAAATGTAGTAGTAAACGACAACCGATCCTCAGCGATCACCGCGATCCTCTGTGGTTGCATGAACCACAGCGTTCACTTGTCGACCAATCTCCTAAGAAGTAACTAAGTCGCATAACGTCTACGCGTTATCTACTAACAGGCCTCTGTCGCCGCCCCAAATTACAAAGGAAATTTTGTTGTTGATTGATTGATAGAAAAGAATACCACCAATAAACCAAGACTTTTATTAATATTATTAAACTAATACTTTCTTGTGTTTTATTTTCTTTGAACTGTTCTTTTCTATTCCATACATCATTAACTGCTTAGGAGTTCTCTCGTTGTCGGTAGCTTCACCCCGCTCCCTTGAGTTAATACATTGATCACCCCCAACCACCATACACAAAAACCACGGCGAGGAGTAGAGCAAACACCTCGCCTAAACATATGGTCCGTACGAGCCGGATAGAAACATTGCTTTGTTGCCGATCTACCTATACACAACTCTCCCGCCTCCTAATCATTTGGTAGCATCCAGCCAGATCTTAACCAGTTGTTGTTTGCACGGACTGAAGCCGTAGTTTTGTTGTTATTCTTTGGAGAAAATATTGGAATATATCACCTCTCATCTCATCACCACATCAACAAACACCATACGTAAACTCAGATTTCGTTAAAAGTGAGTTTCTCGTGTCTTGTGTTGCTTACGCGTAGACATTTCGCTGTTAGCGTCGCTTGTGTTTTATTCTGTTTTGTGTGATGTTCGTTATTCACCACATTACAGTACAGTGGTACCAAACGACAAAAATTGCGAATTTTCAAAAACAAATTATATTAATAATATTTTTTTATATTTTGTGAATAAATACTGATTGGTAGTAGGGTTTTTGATATTTTTGGACAAATTCGCCCTACATTCGGCAGCTATTGCACACAATTGAAGCATAAAAAGTGCTTGTGAAAAATATAAAT
Source organism: Musca vetustissima (assembly GCF_032173495.1). Lineage (NCBI taxonomy): Eukaryota > Metazoa > Arthropoda > Insecta > Diptera > Muscidae > Musca > Musca vetustissima. The sequence goes on from NW_026889671.1 coordinate 104,455, forward strand.
TTTTTGAATATGTCTCCCTATTTGTTGTTGTTTTCAATTTTAAGTATTGAACATTAGTCATTTTTGTAAGGCTTTCAGCATTTTTTGGACTTTTGCTCCCTACACTTGGCAATATCGTACACTGTTCGGAGCAAGGAAATACTTGTTTTACATATTAGTTTGGCAATTTTATTCATAGTTGTCGTGTTTTTGCTCAATAACTTTGTATATTTGTTATATTGTTGTAGTATCTTAAACATTTTTGGACATTTGAACCCTACAATCAGCAGTTACATATATACAAGCAAAATTACTTGCTAAAAATATTGTGTTTTGACAATTAAATCTATTGTGGCTGAGATTTTACACATTAATTTTGCTCTGTGGCTATATTTCTGTTTGCTTTTTGGACCACCGCAACCTATTATTTTCATTCACCTCCTCAACCATACCCTACAATTGGCAGATTTTGTATAATTTGAGGATATTTGAAAAAAATACTTGTTTTGTTTTTGTGGTCTTTTTAAAGCAGTTTGGCATCGTGAAGAAATTCTTCAAAATTGTCTTCATTTTGTACTACTTTAATATAGACATTTGGAATATTTTACAAATTTTGTTCATATTTTTGAGTTTTTGCTGAAATATATTTTGAGCTGTAGCAAAATTTGTTGTCATTCAATTACTATTGCCCTATACTTTGTTGTTTATACAGGAGTTTTTAGTTTTTCGGCATTATTATATATCATCTACTGTATTTTCTCCCTTCTTTACCATACATAATTTCGATAACTCCTCTCACCCGCTTCAATAAAGGCACTGACATTGTCGTAAAAAGTGTAGAATTCTTTTCCAGAATAGTATACTGTTCGAAATTCGCAACACACAAATTCGAGAGTTATAAAATTAAGTGCACTTGTGATGAGTGCAAAACATACCTTGCGACATCTCAGAATGCACAGGTTGATATAATTGATGTCGTCAAAGAAAAATACAATACAACATTTATTGCGTATTCTTGGTGTCATCCACCATAAACCGACATCTCAATCGGCTTCAAAGTCTTGTAAGTGATAGTTCTCCCGCTATAGCTCCACCAGTAACACAATCTGATGAAAAATACAATACAGCATTTATTGCGCATTCTTGGTGTCATCCATCATAAACCGACATCTCAATCGGCTTCAAAGTCTTGTAAGTGATAGTTCTCCCGCTATAGCTCCACTAGTAACACAATCTCCACCAGTTTCACCATCCCCATCAAATTGTCACAATTATATGCCACCTATCACCTTCCGCTTCGAATACTGTACAGTCCACCACTCCTATAGTATATATTCTTTCACCACAAATGGCTACACCAATCCACCTGTCCATAATCATAGTCGTGTTCTCCCTTCTATCGACATTGAAGTTTTTTCTGGTGATTTTATATCTTGGCCCACCTTTCGCGATCTTTTCACTACCATATTTGTAAAAAATTATCAAATATCAGACATTGAACGTCTCTGTCACCTAATACAGAAGACCACCGGTGAGGCTTGTGAAATTGTTTCCAGATTTCCACTCACCAATTCAAGTTTCCCTTTAGCGTGGAAAGCATTGTCTTATACGTATAACATTAAACGAATTGTGGTAAACTGTCATCTCAAATGTTTGTTTGAAATCCCCTCCTTAGACAGTGAAACTATTTCTGGCATTAAAACTATCAAACGTTCCCTTGCTGCAATGTCAGTCCACGACGTCACCACGGATCATTGGGATCCGATCGTTGTTTTTATTTGCTTGCAGTGATTGTCAAAATTGACTTTGAGTCTTTGGGAGCAAAGTATAAAAATAAATCGTCGTTGTCCTCTTGCATAGAATTAGACGAATTCCTCGCACAACATTGATATGCTTAGAACACATTCTCCCCACCAAAAATAAGTTGTTGTTGCCAAAGGAAACCTCCTCTAAGTAGTTGTCACCTAGTAATATCGCTACACCTCATTCCCCCAATAAATTGTTGTCGGTACATTATTCTAAATGTGTTACTCCACCTCGAGCTATAAATTCACCCTCCAAAACTTCTTGCTCCATTTGTCCTAATCAGAGCCATCATATTCGGCTCAGCCCCCAGTTTCTAAAACTTTCGTTTGAGGACAAATACTCGATTGTTAAGAAAACTAAATGTTTTGTAAATTATTTGTCTCGTGGACATGTAGTTAGAACGTGCAATAGTAAACATAGTTGCACTACATGCAAGCAAAGGCACCAAAGCCTTCTTCACCGGCCTCCAATCAATAAAGTTTATTCTTGCTCCAAGTCACCTCCGGTTTTTACCAAGGTAAAAAGTCGAGGAAAGACTTCGTTGCCCCGTTTTTCGGAAAAATCTTCTCCGGCTTTTACCAAAGTCAAAAGTCGAGAATCTAATGTGTCGCACCCTTCTTCGAATAAAAAAGTTGTTAATCCACCGATACATAACCCCTCCCAAGATACCAATGTTCTCTTAGAAACAGCAATAGTAAACATAGTTCATAAAGGAAAAACACACCCTGTTCGTTCCATTCTTGATCCTTCTTCCAAGGTATCTGTCGTAAGTAAAAAACTTAAAAATGCACTTGGCATTTCTGGTAATTCGAAGAAAGAATCCAGTCCTGCAACACCAAGAGAATTTGCGTCTAAGATTGTTGACGCAAAGGCATTTGTTCGTCTTAATGTTAAGAGGAAATTGTTTTCGCATCCACCCATATCGACGTTAAAATCTAGATTTCCCAGTTTAGATTTAGCTGACACATTTGACGACAGCCCAATTGATTTGTTACTTGGCGCTGATCTTTACCCCCAAATACTGGAAGGTGAACCACCAAAATTAGTTTTAAATTCGTTTTTGGCCCAAAAATCTATTTTCGTGTATATATTGACCGGTTCAGTGCCTGTCACCTAATCTCCTACCCATAATAGATATCGATCACCTTATCATTTGAATATTTAAATAACCCAAAACTCGTGTCGTTTGCTAAATTTGTAACTTATACATTGAAGCTCACTTGAAATCTGAATTTACGTTCATATAGCTTTTACTAACCCATATTCCAATTAAATTGTTAATTACTACCTTGTCGGTCGTAGCAAGGGGGCCGGAATGTAAAGTTTGATACGTTCTGAATCAGCTTCCCGAGCTCAGTCAATCACGTCTGCTGATTGACACCACGGGCATCTCCTCGGCAAGTTCCCTCAGCGGAGACCGTAGGGTGCAGATGCCACCGAGCGGTGGTTGTTGCTGTTTTGTCTCCTTGCTTAACCTTTTCTCCCATTGGAATATGTAAATGTAGTAGTAAACGACAACCGATCCTCAGCGATCACCGCGATCCTCTGTGATTGCATGAACCACAGCGTTCACTTGTCGACCATCCTCCTAAGAAGTAACTATGTCGCATAACGTCTACGCGTTATCTACTAACAGGCCTCTGTCGCCGCCCCAAATTACAAAGGAAATTTTGTTGTTGATTGATTGATAGAAAAGAATACCACTAATAAACCAAGACTTTTATTAATATTATTAAACTAATACTTTCTTGTGTTTTATTTTCTTTGAACTGTTCTTTTCTATTCCATACATCATTAACTGCTTAGGAGTGCTCTCGTTGTCGGTCGCTTCACCCCGCTCCCTTGAGTTAATACATTGATCACCCCCAACCACCATACACAAAAACCACGGCGAGGAGTAGAGCAAACACCTCGCCTAAACATATGATCCGTACGAGCCGGATAGAAACATTGCTCTGTTGCCGATCTACCTATACACAACTCTCCCGCCTCCTAATCATTTGGTAGCATCCAGCCAGATCTTAACCAGTTGTTGTTTGCACGGACTGAAGCCGTAGTTTTGTTGTTTTGTGTCAACAAAACACCATACTAACACCATACGTAAACTCAGATTTCGTTAAAAGTGAGCTACCGCTACCACTCATCGCCGATCCTCATTTAAAGCCCTTCAGTGAGAATTCGAAATAATATTGGAATAACAACACACATTATTTCCATAACAACTTAACATATTTCTTGTTTGGTTTACTTGTTATTCCAAACATATTCGTTTTTCTCTATTTATCATTTTCACTAACAACACACATCATCTCCCAACATCTTGTTCGTTTGGTTTATTTGTTGTTTTAATTCTTACCAAACAAACAAATATGTCGCGTTGTTACCCTCGTTTCTTCTAACAATCAGAGAAATTAATTTGTTATTTGCAATAACAACATACAAAACTCTTCTCTTCTTATTTTTCGTTTGCCTTATCTATTGTTGCATTATTCGCCAATCAAACGATTCGCTGCTGTTGTTATTCTTCTATGCTAAACCTCAGGGAATTTGCATTACCAAATATACAATAACAATAATTACCTTAACAGTCCACGACCTCGTTGTTTGGTTTATTTGTTGTATAGATCCTTCACCAACCAAACATACTTCTGTTGTTATTATTGTTCTAACGTTGGTCAGTTCTCACTGCAGAATTTGCCTTGTCATTTTGCAATAACAACACACGTGTATTTCATGCCCTTTTTTCTAGCGTCACCTTGGTATAACAGAAAATATACCAACAATTGTTGTCGACTTCAACTCTCACTGTTGGATCGTCTCTCGCGTCGTGTGTTGCTTACGCATAGACATTTCGCTGTTAGCGTCGCTTGTGTTTTATTCTCTTTTGTGTGATGTTCGTTATTCACCACATTACAGTACAGTGGTACCAAACGACAAAAATTGTGAATTTTCAAAAATAAATTATATTAATAATATTTTTTTATATTTTGTGAATAAATACTGATTGGTAAAAGGGTTTTTGATATTTTTGGACAAATTCGCCCTACATTCGGCAGCTATTGCACACAAATATAAATATATATTATAAAAATATAAATTTTCTGAATATATCTCTCTACTTGTTGTTGTTTTCAATTCAAAGCATTGAACATTAGTAATTTTTTTAAGTGTAGGACTTTTGAACCCTACACTTGGCAATATCGTACACTGTTCGGAGCAAGGAAATACTTGTTTTACATATTAGTTTGGCAATTTTATTAATAGTTGTTGTGTTTTTGCTCAATAACTTTGTATATTTGATATATTGTTGTAGTATCTTAAACATTTTTGGACATTTGCACCCTACAATCGGCAGTTACATATATACAAGTAAAATTACTTGCTAAAAATATTGTTTTTTGACAATTAAATCTATTGTGGCTGAGATTTTACACATTAATTTTGCTCAGTGGATATATTCCTGTTTGCTTTTTGGACCACCGCAACCTATTATTTTCATTCACCTCCTCAACTATACCCTACAATTGGCAGATTTTGTATAATATGAGGATATTTGAAAAAATACTTGTTTTGTTTTTGTGGTCTTCTTAAAGTAGTTTGGCATTGTGAAGAAATTCTTCAAAATTGTCTTTACTTTGTAGTACTTTAATATAGACATTTGCAATATTTTACAAATTTTGTTCATATTTTTGAGTTTTTGCTGAAATATATTTTGAGCTGTAGCAACATTTGTTGTCATTCAATTACTATTCCCCTATACTTTGTTGTTTATACAGGAGTTTTTAGTTTTTCGGCATTATTACATATCACCTACTGTATTTTCTCCCCTCTTTAATATACATAATTTCGATAACTCCTCTCACCCGCTTCAATAGAGGCACTGACATTGTCGTAAAAAGTGTAGAATTCTTTGAAAAAATTCCAGAATCCCAGTATACTGCATACAACATCGAAATTCGCAACACATAAATTCGAGAGTTATGGGATAAAGTTAAGTGCACTTATGAGCAGTGCAAAACATACCTTGCGACATCTCAGAATGCACAGGTTGATATAATTGATGTCGTCAATGAAAAATACATCTCAATCGGCTTCAAAGTCTCGTAAGTGATAGTTCTCCCGCTATAGCTGCACCAGTAACACAATCTCCACCAGTTTCACCATCTCCATCAAATTGTCACAATTATATGCCACCTATCACCTTCCCTTCAGATTCCGCTTCGAATACTGTACAGTCCACCACTCCTGTAGTATATATTCTTCCACCACCGATGGCTACACCAATACACATGTCCATAATCATAGTCGTGTTCTCCCTTCTATCGACATTGAAGCTAGTAGAATAAGGATGTATGGTTTAAAATACAAAGGATTAGTCAAAAGTCATTAAAATGGTCAAAAACTCATTAAAGTATCAAATTACAGTAAACAAATCGTCTGTCCGTCCGTGTATGTGTGAACACGTGCGCTTTTGTTTACAAATAGTGTGTGTGTGTGATCCTCCGTTCTGAGTATGGCAAAGTATGTGTTTGTGTGTGTGTGTCTCCGTTCGCAAACTGTGTTAATCGACGTGTGTGGGCGCGCTCTTGACCTTGAGTATGACAATGTGTGTGTGTGTGTGTCCGTTCGGTTTATGAATATTAGGGATGGCAAACTATGTGGCAAGGGGAAAGGGGGGACAAATATTGGAAACAAACTATAAACAGCATAATGAATTTCGCAATGTTATGCAACTATGATTAGGAGTGAAAAGGGAAGAGACAGGAACAAATATGTGTTTACGAAATGCTTGGATACAAGAGGAAACGGTGGCTGAGAGGAATATGTACGCCCTAGCTTTGAGTTTGATGTTTATCTCTGATTATATTAATACCAATGTTTTTATGTTTAATCGAGCATCGTTGAGTGTTGGGCATGCGTGGAAAGGGAGGTACATATGTGGCAGAGGCATGAAGAGACAGACGCAGTTATGTTTATTTCTAATCATATCAATACCAATGTGTTTATGTTAAATCGAGCATTGTTGAGTGTTGGGCATGCGCGGAGCTTACCGAAATGTTTACAAGGCGAGGGGGGGGGCAAATATGGGAAGCAAACTATAGGGAATAACAACAACAAATATTGCAAGCAATATTTTATCAATTGTATCAATACGCCCAAGTTTTGAGATTGATGGTAGTCATGTTTATTTCTGATCAAATTAATACCATTGTGTTTATGTTAAATCGAACTACGTTGAGTGTTGGGCATGCGTGGAGCTTACCAAAATGTTTACTAGCGAAAAGGGGGGCACATATGGCAAGCAATCTATATGAATCATAGGGAACAACAACAACAACATGCATTCATCAATTGTATCGATAAAAATGGTCAGCGGCATTAGGGGGCGCAAAAAAACAAAGAGACGAACACTTGTTGATAAGAACCATTGGGAAGAAATATATACGCAGCATAATGAATTTCGCAATGTTATGCAACTATGATTAGGAGTGAAAAGGGAAGAGGCAGAAACAAATATGTTTTTACGAAATGTTTGGATACAAGAGGAAACGGGGAGAGGAATATGTACGCTCCTCGCTTTGGGTTTGATGATACTCATGTTTATATTTATATTAATACCAATGGGTTTATGTTAAATCGAGCATTCATATAATTGTAGAGACTTATGAACGCAAAAAAAGAACCAGTGGGCAGACCTATGATGTACAGCATTATGAATTTCGCAATCTTGTGAAACTATGATAAGGAGTGAATAGGGAAGAAGTAGGAACAACTTTAAGGAATTTTATTGACAATCGGATTGTTTGGTTTCAAGAGGAAAAGAGGAGAGGAGCTAAGCATATTATTATTTTAATGGATCAAAGTACTTTAGGTAACATCAAGATTAGCTGCAATGCAATTAAACAACCGGACTATTAAAACGAAAACGAAACGGATAAACGGGTGAAGATAAAAAAGGGAAAATATATATTTTCCTGCATTCAGGAAAGCTTTTAATAAATTGCAATGTTTATGCAAAGACAAAGAAACCATAAAACACTTGACAAAATAGTATATGAAAATACATGTAGGGGGATTCCAACATATCAGAGGCATGTTAATAAGGAGAAATGTGTGTATAAAATTTAAATGAAATCAGAGATTTGCTCTTAAAATAAAAATTTGCATTTTGTATGCCATGAAAAACGCCATCTATTGCAAATTGTCGACGTATGAGTTGTCGCATCTTTACACTTTTATGTCTTTGGTTTATGTTGGGATAGCAGACCCACTTTTTAAACATGTATATAGCAATTTGCTTAAGTTTTCCAGCGTAATAATACATGATATTGTTAATATGAGGTTTAATTCTAATATTAACCCTTTGTGGCCCAATGTTACCCACACGCAACAAAATGTTTTAGAGCTTATATTTAATAAGCAAATAGTAGATATATGACAAGGAGTGAAAAGGGAAGAGGCAGTAACAAATATGTTTTTTCGGAATGTTTGGATCCAAGAGGAACCGGGCAGAGGAATATGTACGCCCTAGCTTTGAGTTTGATGTTTTTTACTGATCATATTAATACCAACGTGTTTATGTTAAATTGAGCATCTTTGGGTGTTGGGCATGTGTGGAGCTAACCGAAATGTTTACAGGGGGAATGGGGAGAAATATGGCAAGCAATCTATACGGATAATAGGGAACAACAACAACATGCATTCATCCATTGTATCGATAAAAATGGTCAGCGGAAGAGACGGAATGCCAAAACCGAACCATTGGGCAGACATATGATACACAATATTATGAATTTTAGCAATCTTATGAGTCTATGATACGAAGGGAAAAGGGAAGAGGCAGGAACAAATTTACGGAATTTTATTGACAATCGGAATATTTGGTTTCAAGAGGAAAAGAGGAGAGGAGCATAATGTGCTTAGCTCCTCTCCGCTTTTCCTCAAATTTTAATGGGTCAATGAACTTTAGGTAAAACCAAGATTAGCAGCAATGAATTAAACAACCGAACTATTGAAAGGGAAACATAACGGAAAAACGGATTAAGATAAAAAGGGAAATATATATTTTCCTGCATTTAGGGAAACTTTTGATAAATTTAAATGTTTCTGCAAAGACAAAGAAACCATAAAACTCATGTAGGGAGATTCAAACATATCAGAGGCATGTTAACCCTTTTGGCCCAATGTATCCCACAGGCAACAAAATGTTCTAGAGCTTATATCTAATACGCGGCAAGTAAATGTATAATTTGTGGATAACATGTGTTAAGAGCTGATAATGGACGACACATATCAAAAGAAAAATATAAAAAAACTCAAATTTTTGGACAAGTTATACGCTCTTCAATACATAGATGGGTGCAAAAATATGTAAAGTACCAAATTGTGTATACAGCCCAATATATTTAAATCGCTTTGTATTCGAAATGTACGAGCTGCTCCCTCTAAATTGTAGTTGAGACTTGTAAAAAAGAACCTAAAGAATAATTAAAAGTGATTTTATCGTCGATATTGCATTTGCTTTTGTTTGATTGGAAAGAAAGTACTGTATCTCCCGAATGCAAGGATGTAGCGATGTCAAATTTTGCTCATATCCTATATAGGATAGTTATATTAAATCTGTGCACAGAAAAAAGTTCTATTGGGACGGATAAAAATTCAGGTCACAAAGGGTTAATAAGGAAAATGTGTGTATAAAATGTAAATGAAATCAGAGATTTACACTTAAAATATAAAATTGCATTTTATATGCTTGCGATGTTGTGGTTAAAACGCTTAACATTGTTCGCTGATATACCATAACAGCAGAAAAATCACCATCTATTGCAATTTGTCGAAGTATGAGTTTCCGTATATTTATACTTTTATGTCTTTGGTTTATGTTGGGTTAGCATACCCACTTATTAAATATGTATAGCAAATGGCTTAGCCAGTAGATAACAAAGATTAACTCTAAAATTAAAGGAATATGTGTTTTTGGAATTATGTAATGGAAATAAGAGAGTTTTTTTTTACTGTGTAGAAGTAATTTCTGTAAAACCAAAAAGAGGTCAGAGACTAACAAAGTGAACAAAAGTGATTTTACGCTGTGCGAAATTTCAGAGTCCATGATAATAAAAAATACAGAAAATATACACTTTTATATATTGTGATATACAAGAATTGTAAGACATTAGTTTACATAATTTTTCGATGTGTCGATGCCTCATCCTCACAAATTTTGTAGTTGAAAAGGAATATCATTTCTAACAATTTAAAAGAAAACCCTTTATTTGGCTTAATATGTGGTATGAATAAAAAATGTTTTGATATATGCAATTTAAACCCACTGTGTTAACGAAATCCAGTACAATCTAAATATACTATAGCTCCATTTTCATCAAATTAACTATAATCGGAAGAACTACGCTTATGTTTATTCCGCAATATTCGTAATATATAGTCTTGCATATTATGGAGAAGTTTGTCCACTTGCGAAAATCTATGCAATGTGTTCGGATGATTCTGAAATTTATATTTTCACATACTTTTTCAAATCATTTACAAAAGTAATATTGTGGAACTTATTAAATATTGGTTTCCCGATGTACATTAGGTGTAATGGTTGTGAATATGATTTTGCATAGAAGATAAAGGAACGATGATAAAGGAACGAAACATCTAATGTATAAACTAATATAAAGCATAAACTTATATAGAGCAATGGATTATCAATGCAGACATTGTATGCATACGAGACGTACTTTAAGGGTAAACAAAATTGTATCAAACATATATGCGAAAAATATAATGTATTGTTTTCTCAGCTTCATCGGTAGCAATTTCAATGTTTTCATAGGAATTGCACCTAATAAGCCAAAAAAATATTTGTAATTTATATGCATAGTAATTGTAGACGGCTGTAGGTTGTTAGGTACGATGAACGATGATAAAAGAGAACAAACCTCCAGACTTCTATTTAAGTAGTGGACTGTATGGTTTTAGGTAAGACAACGATGATCATCCACATAAAAGGACTGACGACAATTGACTTTTAAATGAAACGCTGTATTACAAATTCAGTAATTTATTTTAGGTGTTTACAGCAAAAAGGGTGTATGCCAAGTGAACGAGTTTTAGTAGTCTTATATAATAGGAAGCTAAAAACTAAAAGTTTGTTTCCTTAAAGAATTTTTATCCGTTTAGTTAACATTGATGTTAGCTTAAATTAGTACTAAGGGCTATCAATTCATTTAAATAAAGTTAATTCACAATAAGTCTCAAAATTTCAGTTACTTTTCAAAATTCAAAACTAGTTAATAAAATAAAAGATAGTAAAAATAGGATAATTAAGCACAAACTTATGAAGTTTGTATATGACGCCGGGCCGGAACAGTAGTCGTTTGATTTGGCGTACATAATACAGACGCAAGCGATCGTATGGCTTCCGATAAAATATAATTGTCAGGCCCCTGTGTCACATTCTGTTGGTTTGGTGTATTATATTTGTGAGTGGTTTTCTGATTTGGATGGAGTAACGTGTGATGATATTTACCGCATTTCCAACATACGTATTTGGATTTACAATCTCGGAACCGGTGGCTTCGAGCAAGACAATTCACGCAATATAAGTTTTTTAATATATATCTGTTGCGTTCCTTTGGTGACATCCGAAGAAATTTTGGACAAACACTCAAGGCGTGAAATTGGTGACACATTTTGCATTTGTAAATGTCTGCTTTACTCTGATGGTAATTTCCTTTTCCTCTGGAAATATTAAAAACATATTAATATTAGACAACATGTTTCTTTCGTGAAAAATGTTAACAATATCATAGAATAAAATTATACTGTATTACTCCTGGTTTATCACAATATGGTAAGTAACATAGTTTCGCTATTGGTCGGCTGATTGTACCATTTGCAGTTCGTACGTCGGCCACAAGTACGTTTGTGTCTGAGCCATAGTAAGTTTTTTCAATTCTTCCCAGACGCCATTCGCTGGGTGGTATCATATCATCGACTACTACAACTAAATCGCCGTTTTGGAGATTGGGAGTGGTAAATTTCCACATATAGCGTTTTTGTAGAGATTTAAGGTAATCATATTTCCATTTTAACGCAAATTGGTGATGTAAAGCTTTAAGTTTCAACCACCTGTTAATTAGTGACAAGTTCGGGGAAATAGGTTCTGGCAATGCCATTAAGGGTGAACCTTTAAGAAAGTGACCAGGTGTTAATGCAGTTGTTGAACTTTTGAGTTCAAAGGGACCGGCGAAATCAATCCCGGTAATTTGAAATGGTGGGGTCAAAGTACATCTTTCTCCTGGCAATGGGGCCATAATTTGATGGCATGGGTTTTGCCTGTATGTGATGCATACTTTGCACTTATGGATTATGCTCTTAATACGACGTTTTAGACGTGAAATGTAAAACTCCGTTTGTACAAACCTTGACATTAGATTGCACTCTGCGTGCATTAAAAATGTGTGCAAATGGGACAAATATAATTTACAAAGCAATGAATTTCCAGGAAGAATAAGGGGAAACTTTTCATTGTATGGAATAGAAGAATTGCTCAAACGTCCATTCACACGCATAATTTTTTCTTCATCAATAAACGGGTTTGACGTCAATAGTGAGCTCTTTTTTGGAAAGTGGTTGTGAATTTGAGAGAGATTTATACTCATCTAAATAAAATCTTCGCTGCGATAGAAATATAAGTTTATTTTTTGTCAATGTTATCTCTTTTAAAGATAAATTTGTTGTATCGAACTTGTAATGCTGCTTATACAATTTATGTGTGCGAAAGAAAAATCTGAAAACATACGAAATTACCCTAAGGGCTCTTGTGTATGAAGAAAATCGTTTTAAAATGTCCTCTTCATCTGAACTAGAGTGTAATACTTCAACAACTTCTTTTCGTGTGGGGCAATTAAAATTTTTAATTTTAGGCCAATTGGATTCGGGTGTTGAGAGCCACGATGGGCCACTCCACCATAATGAATTGGAAATTAAATCATGGGGACTGCATCCTCGAGTTCCTATATATGCAGGATTATCAAATGCTGGTACATGCCTCCATTTTGCATTCTGAGTGAATTCATGAATTTATGATGTGCGATTAGCTACAAATGTTTCCCAAGTCCATGGCGGTTTTGATGACCAACCTAACACAGTAGAAGAATCAGTCCATAGAGTGATAGGTGCTTTATTAAAATTAAATATTGTCATCACGTACTTTGTTAGCTTAGAAAGTAGTAAAGCACCCATTAACTCTATCTTTGGCAGAGAAATGGTTTTAATTGGAGCAACTTTACTTTTGGCAACCAATAAATTTGAAAAAATTTCAGACTTGCAAGTTTGGGATCTTATGTACACTGTGCCACAATATGCTCCTTTTGATGCGTCGCAGAAACCATGCAATTCAATATGATCGCTTGACATTGACCGTATCCATCTTGGGACTGAAATTAACTCAATTTGAGCGAAATCGAATACTATATTCTTCCATGTTTCAAGGGAATCTGAACAAATCATTTCATCCCAATCTAGACCTTCCAGCCAGCTGCAATAGCATTTTTGCTTTGATAACTACGGGGGTTATCCATCCTGCAGGATCAAACAATTGCGCTATTGTTGATAGGATTTGGCGTTTTGTAACATTCGAATTAGCTTCTATAGATAAAGGTGAATAAACAAATGAATCATTCATTGCATTCCACTTAATGCCAAGTGTTTTTGTGGAACTAGTTTCGTGAAACCGAAGAAAATGCAAATCATATAAATCTTCTGGGGGCAGATTGGTTAATAACCTACTGTCATTAGTTGTGATTTTCTTTAGTGGAAACCCGGCGGAGTTGAGAACTTCCCTTAACAATTTTAATGAATTAGCAGTTTCATCAATTGAGAATCCACCAGACAGAATATCGTCCACGTACGTTTCCTTGCGTAATATCGTTGATACGGCGGGATAATTTTTCTTCGAATCTGTCGCAAGTTGTAAAAGGGTTCGGATTGCAAGGAATGGTGCACAATTTAACCCAAAGGTTACTGTTTTTAGCTGAAAATCTTTTGTAGGACCATTTTCTCGGATTTGGAAAATAATTCTTTGAAAGCTCTGTCGTTTGGGTGTACCAGTATCTGGCGGTACATTTTTTGTATATCTCCACTATAAACATATTTATATTTTCTCCAATTGAGAATTGTAGAAATTAAGTCGTTTTGAAGAGTTGGTCCCGTGTATAAAACGTCATTTAATGAAAATCCCGACTTTGTTTTAAGAGACGCGTCAAAAACAATTCTTACTCTTGTGGATTTATGGTCTGGTCTGATGACCGCGTGATGGGGAAGATAGTAGGAGCGGTATTTTCCGTCCACTATAACTTCGGAAGCGGATGTTTCTTCCATGTGATTAAGGTAATATATTCGTTAAGAACTGCATGGTATTCAGATTTAAACTTTGTATCTCTTCTGACTCCCAAAACTTTTTGAGAGTTTCATTGAGTTGATAATTTTCCGATGGTAGTACATTTAAAGAGAATGAGTGTACGGTTTGTGATTTGCATGGACCACTTAGTACCCAACCAAAGATAGTGTTGTACGCTGAAACATCCCCACAAATATTCTTTTTCATACCATCAAGATTTATAAATCTTTCAGAATCGTTTCCAAGAATTAGGTCTATATTAGACGACTTATTAAAATTCGGGTCTGCTAAATTTATACGCTGAAGTTCTTCTGAATGGGGCACCGAAAAAGATGTGGAGGGTAAGCGTTTTGTTAATTTTGCTAGCACTATGGCGTTGACTATGCAGCTGAAATCTATATTCGGTGCCACTATTTTAATACTACACTCTTTATCAGCAGTTTGAGCAATTCCGCCAATACCTGATATGTCAAAATGGGATCTACGATATGGTATGTGTAATCTACTACGAAGCTTTTCAGATATGAAAGTTCTTTGGGAGCCAGGGTCTATTAGCGCGGGAATAGTAAATATTTCGAGACTGTGTTCGATTTGAACCAGAGCAGTTCTCAATAATATGGTTTCATTATTGTATGAAATATTGGCTTGAACCGGCGCATTTTGATTTTTTAGAGAATATTTGTTCACAATTATATCAGAAACGGAGTTATCGGCATTGTTATTTTCCTGTTTCAGAGAATTACTTTTATTGGGTAGGTGGAGTAGAGAGTGATGATGTTTCTTGCACGTCGTGCAAGTATATTTAGTTCTGCATTTAGATTTTAAGTGAGAATCGGATAAGCAATTGTTGCACAGTCTATTTTTAAAAACAAAATCAATTCGTTCCTGTGGTTCAAATTTTCGAATTCTAGACATGATTTTATCATATGATTTTCTTTACAATGAGGGCAAATCATGTTTAACTTTTCAGAAGACGAGTACGTCTGAATTTTGGATTTATATGAATTAGCAGGTGGTATACTGAGCCTATCTTTTGTAACTCGTATGCTTGAAATGCGTTCAACTACTTCAAACCTGTTTTTAAGAAAGTTGTCCATTTGGGACCAGCTTGGTAGATCTTTGTGCGATTTTAGCGATTGTTCCCAAAGAGCAAGGGTATCGTCTGGTAGCTTGGTAGAAATGAGATATATTAGAATGGGATCCCAACTGTCTATGTTAATGTTCAATGTTTTAAGTGTACTCAAGCAGACCGCTGTGAACATGTCACGGAATGACGGCCATTCTTCGTAACCTCCATTAAAAATTTCTGTATCACATGGTGGTACCTTTATGTGATTTTCTGAGAGATTTGAAGATTGAGTGTTTTGAGAATTTTGTACTAGGTATTGTGAAGCACTGCTTTGTCTTACTGAATGTCCAGCAATTTGTAGAACATCTATAATTTGAGCTCGAGTGGCATAATATGCTTCTGAACAAACCTCGAAATTTACTCTAGCATTCTCTTTAAAATCCTTTGTGTTTAAGGAGTCGGGGTCAATCATAAGGCTCTCATAATCCAATTGCAATTTTTTCCATCTAGCTTCCAAATCTTCTAATTTTATTCCTAAAATAGAGTCTGTTTGATCTGTGATATCACATTTTTCAAACTTGCTACAGAAATTGATCAAGTGATCGCAATCAAATAAGAATTTTTCGTGAATTATAGATGGTCTTAATGTAGACTTTGTTGAGCCTTGACCCGTAGCGGAGTCTGTGGATTTTTTTTCGGAACTACTATTTATAGAGTTAGTAGGATTAGTTGGCATTTTGAATTTTATTTTCAGTGAGTAAGGGAGTTTTTGTTGGTAATTCTAAGTTAGCTTTCTGAAATTGGTGTATAATAAAACTGTTTTGAATATTTGGAACGCCTATAATTCCGACCAATGCTTGAGAATTGAATTTGTATAGCGAATATAACAATTCAGGTTAATTGTAAACCTTTAAAAATTGTGGGGTATATGTTTACAGGGTGTATATAGTAAAAGGTATTGCTTGTAGCAGAGGTTATTTGTAAACCTTTATAAATAAATTTATTTGGAATGTATTTGTTTGACGAAACAAGAATTAAATTAAACGTATATGATTGATTCAGTTTTTTTTAATATGCTGTTAGATAGTGTAAAAGTGACCAAGAATGTCACAGATGAGATATGAACTGATTTTTTTTTAATCTGCTCTCATAAATTTATTCTCTTCCATAGCATTTATTAATAAATCATTATAAACCAATGGGTTGTTAAAGATTACCAACGGAGTACACAATGATATTTCAAAGAGTTTTAAAATCTGAATATATTTCAATATCGCTTAATTGTACTCTGCTGGCTTTGTTTAATTTTTGGTTATTAATAATATTAATAACCATATTTGGTTATATATAATATTAAAACGCCTACAACTTTTGCATCAATTTACTTATTATGTCTGAATAGCGACTGGGTATTCAAACGTAATGTTGAGCTCTATTGCGTTCATCAATGTTTTTTATTTCAATTACATTGAGCGTGTGTTGTTGTTATAAAAAATCCACATTGTTTTGCTTCGATGGCAACTTGCTTTGGAGTGATAAAATGTGTAAAGGAGAAATCATACCATGTAACATCACTTCACTCAATTCAGCATTTGTTGTTTGCTCTTTCTTTATTTATTTTTATTCAAAGAGATATTGGGCTCTGCACTGCGTATGCCAGGTTAGAAAAACACTCAACTCTTGCTTTCTTTTTATATTCTCTTTATATAACTATCACATGGAGATTTTACAAGATGTGGACATATATACATATGCATGTATATAAGTAATTTTTTTACTTGATCTTCTATATATAACCTCAATTTCTTTAGAAAACGTGATGTAATATGCATATGAACTTTAAATTGGCAAACTTATCAAATTGTGTTTTCTAATCGATTTACGTATCTTTTGCGTTTTTTTTTAGCGAATTAACACAAATTTATCACATTTGCCTATCAAATTTAACCATTTATAATTTGTGTGTTGTTAGGGAACTTTAACACCATTTTTACGAATTAGCATATGAAATACAAGGAATTTTCGTGAAATTTTAATTTCATGAAATTTTTTTCTTACATTTACACATTTTTATTTGTGTTAGTTTTCACTTTTCACCCCTGTGCGTGTTATGATGCTTACCGAATTTTGACTGATTTGCTTAAATTTTGCTTTGACGCATTTACCTCTTTCGTTCCCGGCGGAGTTGAGAACTTCCCTTAACAATTTTAATGAATTAGCAGTTTCATCAATTGAGAATCCACCAGACAGAATATCGTCCACGTACGTTTCCTGACTAATATCGTTGATACGGCGGGATAATTTTTCTTCGAATCTGTCGCAAGTTGTAAAAGGGTTCGGATTGCAAGGAATGGTGCACAATTTAACCCAAAGGTTACTGTTTTTAGCTGAAAATCTTTTGTAGGACCATTTTCTCGGATTTGGAAAATAATTCTTTGAAAGCTCTGTCGTTTGGGTGTACCAGTATCTGGCGGTACATTTTTTGTATATCTCCACTATAAACATATTTATATTTTCTCCAATTGAGAATTGTAGAAATTAAGTCGTTTTGAAGAGTTGGTCCCGTGTATAAAACGTCATTTAATGAAAATCCCGACTTTGTTTTAAGAGACGCGTCAAAAACAATTCTTACTCTTGTGGATTTATGGTCTGGTCTGATGACCGCGTGATGGGGAAGATAGTAGGAGCGGTATTTTCCGTCCACTATAACTTCGGAAGCGGATGTTTCTTCCATGTGATCTAAGGTAATATATTCGTTAAGAACTGCATGGTATTCAGATTTAAACTTTGTATCTCTTCTGACTCCCAAAACTTTTTGAGAGTTTCATTGAGTTGATAATTTTCCGATGGTAGTACATTTAAAGAGAATGAGTGTACGGTTTGTGATTTGCATGGACCACTTAGTACCCAACCAAAGATAGTGTTGTACGCTGAAACATCCCCACAAATATTCTTTTTCATACCATCAAGATTTATAAATCTTTCAGAATCGTTTCCAAGAATTAGGTCTATATTAGACGACTTATTAAAATTCGGGTCTGCTAAATTTATACGCTGAAGTTCTTCTGAATGGGGCACCGAAAAAGATGTGGAGGGTAAGCGTTTTGTTAATTTTGCTAGCACTATGGCGTTGACTATGCAGCTGAAATCTATATCCGGTGCCACTATTTTAATACTACACTCTTTATCAGCAGTTTGAGCAATTACGCCAATACCTGATATGTCAAAATGGGATCTACGATATGGTATGTGTAATCTACTACGAAGCTTTTCAGATATGAAAGTTCTTTGGGAGCCAGGGTCTATTAGCGCGGGAATAGTAAATATTTCGCCACTGTGTTCGATTTGAACCAGAGCAGTTCTCAATAATATGGTTTCATTATTGTATGAAATATTGGCTTGAACCGGCGCATTTTGATTTTTTGAGAATATTTGTTCACAATTATATCAGAAACGGAGTTATCGGCATTGTTATTTTCCTGTTTCAGAGAATTACTTTTATTGGGTAGGTGGAGTAGAGAGTGATGATGTTTCTTGCACGTCGTGCAAGTATATTTACTTCTGCATTTAGATTTTAAGTGAGAACAGGATAAACAATTGTTGCACAGTCTATTTTTAAAAACAAAATCAATTCGTTCCTGTGGTTCAAATTTTCGAAATTCTAAACATGATTTTATCGTATGATTTTCTTTACAAAGAGGGCAAATCATGTTTAACTTTTCAGAAGATGAGTACGTCTGAATTTTGGATTTATATGAATTAGCAGGTGGTATACTGAGCCTATCTTTCGTAACTCGTATGCTTGAAATGCGTTCAACTACTTCAAACCTGTTTTTAAGAAAGTTGTCCATTTGCGACCAGCTTGGTAGATCTTTGTGCGATTTTAGCGATTGTTCCCAAAGAGCAAGGGTATCGTCTGGTAGCTTGGTAGAAATGAGATATATTAGAATGGGATCCCAACTGTCTATGTTAATGTTCAATGTTTCAAGTGTACTCAAGCAGTCACTTACAGATGAATGAATCTTATAAATTGATTCCGTGGTTTCGTGAGCTGCTGTCGGGATATTGAATAGTACTTGTAGTTGATTATCAACTAAAACACGCTTGTTTTCATATTGTGTTTTTAACACACCCCAAGCGAGTTCAAAATTATCATCACATAGTGGGTAACGCTTAACAATCGCACCCGCACTACCTTTTGTTTTGTTCCTCAGGTGATACAGCTTTTGAGCAGGTGTGAGTCTTGGATGGTTTACGTAGACCGCTGTGAACATGTCACGGAATGACGGCCATTCTTCGTAGCCTCCATTAAAAATTTCTGTATCACATGGTGGTACCTTTATGTGATTTTCTGAGAGATTTGAATATTGAGTGTTTTGAGAATGTTGCACTAGGTATTGTGAAGCACTGCTTTGTCTTACTGAATGTCCAGCAATTTGTAGAACATCTATAATTTGAGCTCGAGTGGCATAATATGCTTCTGAACAAACCTCGAAATTTACTTTAGCATTCTCTTTAAAATCCTTTGTGTTTAAAGATTCGGGGTCAATCATAAGGTTCTCATAATCCAATTGCAATTTTTTCCATCTAGCCTCCAAATCTTCTAATTTTATTCCTAAAATAGAGTCTGTTTGATCTGTGATATCACATTTTTCAAACTTGCTACAGAAATTGATCAAGTGATCGCAATCAAATAAGAATTTTTCGTGAATTATAGATGGTCTTAATGTAGACTTTGTTGAGCCTTGACCCGTAGCGGAGTCTGTGGATTTTTTTTTCGGAACCACTATTTATAGAGTTAGTAGGATTAGTCGGCATTTTGAAATTTTAATTTCAGTGAGTAAGGGAGTTTTTGTTGGTTACTTTAAATTAGCTTTCTGAAATTTGATGCTTAATAAAACTGTTTTGAATATTTGGAACGCCTATAATGCCGACCAATGCTTGAGAATTGAATTTGTATAGCGAATATAACAATTCAGGTTAATTGTAAACCTTTAAAAATTGTGGGGTATATGTTTACAGGGTGTATATAGTATTGCTTGTAGCAGAGGTTATTTGTAAACCTTTATAAATAAATTTATTTGGAATGTATTTGTTTGACGAAATAAGAATTAAATTAAACGTATATGATTGATTCAGTTTTTTTAATATGCTGTTAAATAGTGTAAAAGTGACCAAGAATGTCACAGATGAGATATGAACTGAGTTTTTTTTTTTTAATCTGTTCTCATAAATTTATTCTCTTCCATAGCATTTATTAATAAATCATTATAAACCAATGGGTTGTTAAAGATTACCAACGGAGTACACAATGATATTCAAGGAGTTTTAAAGTCTGAATATATTTCAATATCGCTTAATTGTACCCTGCTGGCTTTGTTTAATTTTTGGTTACCTTGAGCGTGTGTTGTTGTTATAAAAAATCCACATTGTTTTGCTTCGATGGCAACTTGCTTTGAAGTGATAAAATGTGTAAAGGAGAAATCATACAATGTAATATAACTTCAGTCAATTCAGCATTTGTTGTTTGCTCTTTCTTTATTTATTTTTATTCAAAGAGATATTGGGCTTTGCACTGTGTATGCTAGGTTAGAAAACCACTCAACTCTTTCATTCTTTTTATATTCTTCTCTTTATATCACTATCACATGGAGATTTTACAAGATGTGGACATATATATATGCATGTATATGAGTATTTTTTTTACTTGATCTTCTATATATAACCTCAATTTCTTTAGAAAACGTGATGTAATATTCACATGAACTTTAAATTGGCAAACTTATCAAATTGCGTTTTGTAATCGATTTACATATCTTTTGCGTTGTTTAGCGAATTGACACAAATTTATCACATTTGCCTGTTATGGAAATTTAACACCATTTTTACGCATTAGCATATGAAATACAAGGAATTTTCGTGCAATTTTAATTTTATGAATTTTTTCCCTTACATTTACACATTTTTATTTGTTTTAGTTTTCACTTTTCACCCATGTGCGTGTTATGATGCTTACCGAATTTTGACTGATTTGCTTAAATTTTGCTTTGACGCATTTACCTCTTTCGTTCTCCGTTTTGTGTGGGTCTCGTTTGTGGATCTTGTTTGGTTGTTCTTCTTCTCGGCGAATGGACCATGAAGACGGCTGTAGGTTGTTAGGTACGATGAACGATGACAAAAGTTGTTCTCTTTTGTCATCGTTCATCGTACCTAACAACCTCCAGACTTCTATTTAAGTAGTGGACTGTATGGTTTTAGATACGACAACGATGATCATCTACATAAAAGGGCTGACGACAATTGACTTTTAAATGAAACGCTGTATTTCAAATTCAGTAATTTATTTTAGGTGTTTACAGCAAAAGGGGTGTAGGCCAAGTGAACGAGTTTTAGTAGTCTTATATCCTAGGAAGCTAAAACTAAAAAGGTTGTTTCCTTAAAGAATTTTTATCCGTTTAGTTAACATTGATGTTAGCTTAAATTAGTACAAAGGGCTATCAATTCATTTAAGTAAAGTTAATTCACAATAAGTTTCAAAATTTCAGTTACTTTTCAAAATTCAAAAGTAGTTAATAAAATAAAAGATAGTAAAAATAGGTGAATTAAGTACAAACTTATGAAGTTTGTACACAACCAAATACTTCACAATTCTACACACTGTTAGGCATAAATTTGTTGATGAGGCCGACACGGCTTTAGAGTCTTATCGGACCCCATTAAATTGGAAAGCCATAAGAAAGTGTTTAGTTCTTCATATTTCAGATAAGAGAGATATTTCGATCTCAGGGTGGGCACGTGAACGGTAATCTTCCAAGCTTAATGAGTGTTACAAACCCGGCAAGTTTGCCTCAGGCGCTGAATACCTGATTAAAATTAGGTAATCTAGGTGCGCGTATTCAACACGCTACCGAGAAAGGATCTAGGCCAAACAGGGTCCCCAAAAGTAATACCCCTGGACATTTTTACCCACAGCTGACGTCTGGCGATAGGAATATTCAAGGTGACCAAAGGTACAGAGGCCCTACTCAATATCGTTATCAGAATTTCCGAAGTGGAGAACAACAACACGGAGGGCCAGCGAACTTTTCGAATCGACCTCCAGTAATGAATAATTTTGGACAACCCCAATACGGAGGATACAAACCCCCACTTCCTCCTGAACCTGCTGAACCTATGGACGTGGATCGATCCATACAGGCCAGGCAGGTAAACTATCAGAACCAGATGAGTAATGCTTTTAACAATTATAACAATAACTTTAAGAGAAATAATTCAGTAAATATTCATCGGCCGCAAAAGCAGCAGAGAATGTTTAATGTTGAGGCCCAAATACCTGAGGATGCAGAGCCGGATGAAATGAATGGTTCTGATAAACAAGAATATGAGGTTTCCTATGACGAAGCGTACGAGGAGGATTTAGACGATCAGTTGGCAATTGTAGATGACGTTAATTTTTTAGACTAGCTTCAACGTTGCCATACCTCGCTTTCAGACACCGGTGCGAACAAAAATTATATTAATGGCAAATTTATTAGAAACCCTTTAAAGAACCAGAAACCTTTTCATGTTAAATCCGTAGGCGGCATATTTAGTATCGACACCCATAGTTTAATGACGTTTTTTATTGCGGGATCGGAAATTTAGAATTTTACATCCTTCCTGGTCTAGAGACCTTTGATGGGATAATAGGGAATGATACCTTGAAATCTTTGAATGTAGTGATTTACTCTTGGAGATCCTATCTCACAATTCTGGATGGAACGAAATTTCCTTTGAAACAACTGCAAATTGATGGGATTAATAATATGAATTTACGTTTAAATCACCTAAATCCTGAGGATGAAATAGTTATCAGGAATATTTTGGATGAACATCCAAACCTTTTTGTAAATCCCAATAAAAAACTAACCTACTCGACTGTCGTACAAGCTGAAATAAATACGAGTAGTGATAATCCAGTTTATTCAAAATCCCATCCATATCCAATGGCACTAATATCCGAAATTGACAAACAGATTGAAGAACTATTAAGGGACGGGATAATTAGGCCTTCTAGGTCCGCATATAATGCTCCTGTTTGGATAGTGCCAAAGAAACCAGATGCTTCAGGTATGGAAAAGTACCGCATGGTTATTGACTATAGGAATTTAATGAGATAACTAGACCTGACAGATACCCCATACCTGAAATTACAGAAATCATGGCTAACTTAGGCGAGCAGAAATACTTTTCCACCATAGAATGGAAAGTTCGAGTTCACTAGACTACCATTTGGACTACGTAACGCGTCTGCAATACTCCAAAGAGCTCTAGATAATATTCTTAGAGAGCATGTAGGGAAACGGTGTTACGTCTACATAGATGACATTTTGATATTAGAGTCTTCCGCATTTTGGAAGACTCTAATCTGAAAGTTCATTTGGACAAGAGTGAATTCTTAAAGGAAGAAATTAACTTCTTAGGGTTCAATGTAATGGCAGGAGGGTTTTCCGCAAACCCAGACAATAGTTAATTTCCCTCAACCCAGAACAGTTCATCACTTGCGATCGTTCCTAGGTTTGACTGGGCATTATCGGAGATTCATAAGGGGCTATGCTCAAATAGCCAAACCATTAACCTCCATGATGAGAGGCGATATACGGAAATCCCAGAGAAACCAGTCAAAAAAAAAAAATCAGTATCAATTTAAATTGCGAACAGATTGAAAGTTTCAAACAGCTCAAGAATTGTTTGGTGTCGGAGGAAGTCGTTTTGAAGTATCCCGACTTTCATAAACCCTTTGAACTCACTACTGATGTCTCGAAATACGCTTTAGGAGCAGTTTTATCTCAAGGCAATAGACCTATCACATACCTTTCTAGAACTCTCAGTAGGGAAGAAGAGCAATATCCGACAAATGAGAAAGAAATGCTGCCGATAGTTTGGGCTTTAAAGGAATTGAATTGCTACTTGTTTGGAGCAAGAAGTATAAAGATATTTCCGACCATCAACCTTTGACATTTGCGCTAAGCAACAAGAACACAAATGTGAAGATGGAGAAGTGGAAGGCACAGTTAGAAGAATATAATTACGAGTTAATTTATAAACCTGGTAGTACGAATGTAGTCGCGGACGCGCTATCGAGACCACCAGTGACAGATGTTAACTCCCTAACGCCCACGGTTCACAGTGCCGAGAACTCATCGGAAGACCTGATTCCTTCCGCTGAGGTGCCAATAAATACCTTCAAAAATCAGATCGTTATTGAGGAATCATCAGCTTCCTCATATGAATTTAAAATTGTATTTCCCTCCTACTATATACATATCATTAAAGAAACCAGTCTAGCGGAATCAGATCTGAAAGTCATATTAAAGAGATACTTAAATTCTACAGTATTCAATGGCATCAAGACCTCTGAGACAGTTATGCTTATGATTCAAGCACTGTACCCTCATCACTTCAAAAACATAAGGTACGATTCGCTCGAATAATAGTTGAAGATGTTACTGAGGAGGAGAGACAAAAACAAATTATTACTGAAACTCATAACAGAGCGCATAGGAATAATGCCGAGAATAGGAGACAAAATTTGGATAGCTATTACTTCCCTTCTACGACTAGGAAAATAAAGAATGTGCTCAATATCTGTAAAGTATGCAAAGAGAATAAGTATGAGCGACATCCGAACGCTCCCAAACTTAATAAAACACCTATGCCAACTTATCCTGGGCATACAATCCACATAGGCATACTCTCTACAGACAAGTTTCGAGTTTTAACCGCAATAGACAAATTTCCAAAATTCGGAGTAACCAGAATGGTAAATGGCAAAGGTATTGAAGACATTAGAAAACCATTGAGAGAAATAACCACAAGAATATCAAGAAAGTCAGAAAATATTTGTTAGGCAGAACAAGAGATTAGGAACCAAACTATCTAAACTTTTTAAAGAAGAAGTTGTAAAGGAAAAAAGGCATTCAACTGTCAATCAGGGAGAATAGTCCATAAGAGTCATATCAGAAACTGACTTATTTATTTACCGGGTTTTCA
>NW_026889672.1:0-13147 GCF_032173495.1 Musca vetustissima
CCTTAAGAGTTATAGGCGTGGATTTCTTCAAAAATATTTTCAAAAGGACCTTAAGAGTTGTAGGCGTGAATTTGTTGAAGAATATTTTCAAAAGGACCTTAAGAGTTATACGCCTATAATTTGTTTAAGAATATTTTCAAAAGGACCTTGAGAGATATAGGCGTGGATGTGTTTAAGAATATTTTCAAAAGGACCTTGAGAGTTATAGGCGTGGATGTGTTTAAGAATATTTTCAAATGGACGTCAAGAGTTAAAGTGTGAATTTGTTTAAGAATATTTTAAAAAAGTACCTTAGGAGTTGTAGGCATGGATTTGTTAAAAATATTTTCAAAGGACCTTAAGAGTTGTAGGCGTGGATTTGTTTAAAAATATTTTCAAAAGGGCCCTTGGATTTTTAAAAGAATAGTTCCGAAGGATTAGCAAGACTATAGGCGTAGATTTCTGTAGGACTATTTTAAAGGACAATAATAGGCTTGAATTTTTTGAGAATATTTTCTTAAGAACCTTTAGAGCTGCAAGATATATTCTCAAGGCTCTCGAGGCTGCAGACATAAATTTGTTGAAGAATTTCTTCCTAAGTTCTATTTAGGCTACATTTGTTGATGATTAGAGATTTTTTATAGGATATTTCCTGATCAAAGTCTTGATCTTCAAAACTATCAAGGCTACACGATATTCTTGGTAATTTCCCAAAGATTAATAAGGTGACAAACTCTATATATCCTCAAGGACTATCAAGTTTTTAAGCATGAATTTTGTAAGGCTGCTTTTTCAAGGTATTTTTAGGCAACATATTGTTTCTTTATGGCATTTTCTCATGGTCTATCTCCCATAATTTTTATAAAATCACACTGGGTTTGCCACTTCCCAAAAAGTGTGAACTTAGCATCCTTGGACTTTGTGGCAGACCATGCCACATTGTATAGTGGCATGTAAGATATATATCGTCAACCACTGTTACATATTCTGTTGACATAGTTGGGTAATGCATATTTTCCTAACAATAACAACAAAACCAACAGCAAACTACTTTATGAATGAAAGATTTATGCTAACACTTTTGGACTCGTTTTGTAATGATGATGCTCGTATGTATTCTACATATGTCCAACAAACACACGGACCCACACACACAACTCTACACATACACAAATATGAATTTATGAATTAATTTCATTATGAACTCATTTTTAGGTAGTTATTTACATATGTTTGCACATGCATCTGTATGAGTAGTTGGGTGGAGATGTGTTCATATAGTGGTGTGTAATGGTAAGATTTCCATTACCATAATCAACAACATCATAATTTTCCAGTTTGTAGGCAGCTTCTCCTTAAGGGCTGATTGGTTCGAGTTTTGGAGGCATGAGAAGAGACAATTCAATTCATTCATTCGTTCATCAATTCATCATGCTTAAAGTCGCCCTCCTCGTCTCTCGATGATTTATGATTTAGAGCCTGGATGTTAGAAAATTCGTTACTTTTTTCATTCCATAGCCAACAATTTGACAGGCATTGTCAATTGAACAGCTTTAGCCGAACTGAATCCTGAGGTATATAAATGGCGTCGATAATGTTGATGATGCTACTGTCAATGACTAAAGTCCATCGCCCATAAAAACCCCAACTGCATGGTTATGTACCAATGAAGTTCGAATAACGAACGATCTATGTAGAGTAAGATAATGGTTATCCATCAAATTTCACGCTTGTTTGTGTTCGTTTGTTTTTTCCGTCTGTATGTCGCTGTTTGTGTGGCGCAACATTTGCAAAGTGATATGGAAAACCAACATTAGGCAGCCAACACCATCATCAGTAGCACCAGCCAAACAAATTCATATATAAATTTGAACAAATCTACAAAATTCCTCGTTAAGACTATAGACGAGGACTACCATATTTTTTAAAGAATATTTTCTAAGGGACTACCATAGGCGTCGATTTTTAATTATATTTTCAAAAGCACCTCAATAGGTGTGGATTTTTTAAAGAATATTTTCTAAGGGCCACCATAGGCGTGGATTTTCAAAGAATATTTTGTACAGGACCAACAAGGCGTGGAGTTTTTAAAAAACTATTTTCTAATAGACCTTCAGAGGCATATTCTTTTTAAAGAATTTGTTCCTAAGTTCTATTTAGGCTAAATCTATTGATGTTTAGAGATTTTGTATAGGATATTTCCTGATCAAAGTCTTGATCTTCAAAACTATCAAGGCTACACGATATTCTTGGTAATTTCCCAAAGATTAATAAGGTGACAAACTCTATATATCCTCAAGGACTCTCAAGTTTTTAAGCATGGATTTTGTATACATATTTTTCAAGGACTTTTTAGACAAAAGATGTGTGTTTTTTAAATAGCGTTTTCTCATGGTCCATCTCTTATTATTTCTATAAAATCACACCATAAACGTAGATTTTTCAAAGAATATTTTCTAATGGACCAACAAGATAAGGAGTTTTTAAAGAATATTTTCTAAAGGAAGAAAGTCCCTATAGACGAGGACTACCATATGCGTATATTTTTTAAAGAATTTTTTCTAAGGAACTACCATAGGCGTGGACTTTTAATAGACTATTTTCAAAAGACCTCAATAAGGGTGTTTTTTTTTTTTTAAAGAATATTTTCTAAGGGCCACCATAGGCGTGGATTTCCAAAGAATATTTTGTACAGGACCAATTAGACGTGACGTTTTTAAAAATGTATATTCTAATAGACCTCCAGAGGCGTATTCTTTTTTAAAGAATATTTTCTAAAGGACCATCAGAGGCGTGGAGTTTTTTAAATTATATATTCTAAAGGAAGAGGCGGAGATTTTTTAAAGAATGTTGTCTAAAGGACTATCATAGGCGGGAATTTTTTAAAGAAAGTTTTCTAAAGGACTACCATAAGCGTGGATTAAAAAAAAATATTTTCTAAAGGACCAACAGAGTGTGAATCTTTAATGACTATCTAGGTTTTCAGCGTGATTTTTTAAAGGACTATCAAGGCTTCAAGCGTGAATTAAAGCAATATCAAGGCTTCAAGTGTGATTTTTTAAAGGACTATCAAGGCTTCAAGCGTGAATTTTTAAAGGACTATCAATTAAATTAACTTATTTAAGCGAGAATTTCTAAAGGACTAAAAATTGTGAATTGTTTAAAGGGCTATCAGTATTTAAGGTTTGGATTTTTTAAGGGTTATTAAGACGATGATGTTTTAAATGAATTTTTAATATTTTCTTTTTTGTACATTTTTTGTGTAATTCCCATTATTTCCCCTCCCATTACTGTAGGTCATGTCGTCACTAAGTAATATTTACCACATGTGGTCACTCTAATAACATGTAATGTTTGTAGCTCTCCCATTTCGAAACTTAATAGACACATTTAATTCAATTTATGAAATCTAAATTATCTCTTATCACAAGCACACTAAAACGTATGTATATAGCACACTAAAATTTATATATGTATATGTGTTGTTCCAACTTATATGAAATGCTAATGTATTCATGATTTCAAAAGAAAAACCAACTGTGCTTAAGCACATTTGTGGTCAGCCACTTCTATTATAGCCAACTTCGTTTTGCTTGCTGTGGCAATTCTGCTTAGTTTTTTTATTCTTCTTTATTTCTTGTATTGTTTCTTGCTGTTCACTGAATTAATTTAACGGTTTATGTTTATTTTTTTTATTTAACGTTTTAAAGATGGGCATGACATTTTATCGTGCGAACCAAACAGCCTTCATGCGGGCCAAGTGATATCATCAAAGATTTTAATCCGATTTTATCATTCATGTGTTGCTAACTATGTACATATTATTGTCGTCAATGTACTTTTGTCAGATTTCAGAGTTTTTTTTAAGGACCATGTCAAGCGTGGATTTTTTCAAGAAGCGACAGAATAGTTAACATTTTAGCCTCACATTTTCTACAGGATTTTCCAATATTTTCGAAAAGCCCTAGGAGGTCATACAGACGCGCTGACAGTGTTGGCAGTTACAATACTATTGGAAGATTACAGAGTTTCTATAGACCAGCTGAACTGGACAACTGGTCTCTACAGACCTATATATCAGATGAAGGTCTGGAAATCTCTATAGACCATCAGAGAGCCAGGAAGTTTGCATAGGTCAAATGTAGAGCAGTGAGTCTTTATAGACCAGTTGAAAGCCAGAAAGTCTCTATAGACCAGCTGAAGTTCAGAAGTTTCTATAGAAGTACCAGCAGCTTCTATATATACGAACTTAAGCTCAGGGAATCACTCAAGGGCCAAGGAATCTCTAAAGACCTGTTGAAGGATCTTTATAGATGAGCTGAAGGTCAGAAAGTGAAAGGTGTCTTTGTAGAAAATCTGAAGGACTGGTATCTTTCGAGGAATTCTGATGGTCAAGGAAGCTGTGCAGGTGAAGGTCAGGAAAATATCTTGATCAGCTATATTGTGATATGACCTGAAACGCAGGATTTATGGAAACCCTGAAGCCCGGGTATCTTTAGACGAAATGAACCAACTTATATATAGCTGTAGGGAGTCTCAATATACGAGCTGAATGGAGTCGATATTGAAAAACCCTATCAGCTATATTGTGAGACGACCTGAAACGCAGGATTTATAGAAACCCTGAAGCCCGGGTATCTTTAGACGAAATGAAGCAACTTATATATAACTGTAGGGAGTCTCAATATACGAGCTGAATGGAGTCGATATTGACAAACCCTATTGAGTATCTACAGACGGACTGAAGAACTCTCTATGACCGAGTTGAAGGGACTCTCTAGAGGCGAGCTACAGAATGTCTTTATAGACGAATTAAATGGGATTCTATAGAAAATCTAAAGGGAGCATCTATAGGCGAGCTTACGTTAATCACACGATCTCCTCTTAAATCTGGCCTCCTATACGGATTAAAAATCGATACTTAAATTCGAAAATTAAGGAAAAAATTCCTTCTAACCTAGCTTAACTTCCCTTATTAAGAACTTAATTACAAATCCTGCCTCACACCACCTCACCGCCTTTAATATACATATCTACTTCTGCTGAAATGACCGATTAATATACCCACCAAGGTTACACTAAGCACATCGCTGCTAATACCCATTAGTATTAATCAGAATCCCAAACAGACAAACATTGCCATGCTAGCAAGCTGTGTCTAATGTAAATCTAAATTTTACAGATTATATGTGGCCTGAAAGTGTATGTAAACATACAGACACACATGTGTGTTCACACACACACTCACATAGCCATACACATATTTATATCCGCCCAATGCTCCAAAATCTATCATACTCGTAATGGTATTACGTTTGTAAAGGTTCCCTCATGAGAGGTTGTTGAATATAAGATGCCTACCTGTCTGGCACCTAGTCCTTTTCCCCTTGGGCCTATTCAGCCACGCAAAAATAATGACATAAAATCGTTAATTCTAATATTACACTGTCAAAACTTCTATAATTGAATTTTGTGCATAGTTAAGAAGAAATTTACTAGTTCCACAGCAACGGCTCCAATTTCAACTCTTCCTTGGTCGTAGTCTTTCATGGTATGTACGATATTTCGATGCTTTGATTTATTATTTTATTTATTTTTTTGATGTTCTTCTGCATTACTTTTGGGTTACGTGTTCATGTGTGTGTTTGTTCTATTTTTATACCCTTCACCACACTGTGGTACAGGGTATTATGTCTTTGTGCATATGTTTGTAACAGGCAAAAATAATCGAGATAGACCAATGGTTCCTTTTGAGAATATGGATAGAATCACTCTCTAAGTCGATTTATGCATGTCCGTCCGTCCGTCTGTCTGTCTGTCCATGTTAAATTGTAAACAAAGTACAGGTCGCATTTATGATCCGAATTGGATGAAATTTGGCATAGGTCACTTATTCGGCCCAAGGACGAACCCTATTGAAATTGGGAAAAATCGGTTCAGATTTAGATATAGCTCCCATATATATATTTAACCGATTTAATGTAAACGGTCCCTATATATCTTTCGATTTGCACGAAATTTGGTACAGGCTAATCATTTAGGCCTATAATGATGTCTGCCAATTTTCGAGAAAATCGGTCCAGATTTAGATATAGCTCCCATATATAGTTTCGTCCGATTTCATGTAAATGGTGCACAAAAGTCCCTATATATCCTTCGATTTGCACGAAATTTGGCATAACTTACTTAATTGAGCCCAGAATGATGTCTGCCAAGTTTCATGAAAATCGGTCCTGATTTAGATATATCTCCCATATATAGTTTCGTCCGATTTCATGTAAATGGTGCCCCAAAGTCCCTATATATCTTTTGATTTGTACGAAATTTGGTACAGCCTAATCATTTAGGTCTGGAATGATGTCTGCCAAGTTTCGTGAAAATAGGTCAAGATTTACATATAGCTCCCATATATAGTTTCGTCCGATTTCATGTAAATGGTGGACCAAAGTCCCTATATATACTTCGATTTGCACGAAATTTGGCATAACGTACTGAATTGAGCCTAGAGTGATGTCTGCCAAGTTTCGAGAAAATCAGTCCAGATTTCTATATAGCTCCCACATATAGTTTCGTCCGACTTCATGTAAATGGTGCACCAAAGTCCCTATATATCTTTCGTTTTGCACAAAATTTGGCATAACGTACTGAATTGAGCCTAGAGTGATATCTGCGTTGTTTCGTGAAAATCGGTCCAGATTTAGATATAGCTCCCTTTTATTATAGATTGATTTTAAGTAATTGACGCACCAAGAACCAATAGGAACAAAACGTTCTGAAATTAGTGTAACCTATCCTGTGACCAGTTTGTTTGAAATCGCTTAATATTTGCATAGAGTTTCCATATATATTTTCGCCCGATTTCAAGTAAATTGGGCATCAAACTCCTCATGTTAGTCAGTTTGACGCCAAATTTTGCACAACGTACAAAATTGAGCATAGAATTATGTAGTTGCGTTTTCTAGAAGTACAGACATAGCCTAACGGATGACCCATTTATATTTGTTTGAAGTCGATTTACATACTTTATGGATAGATCTACGTAGATTCACATTTAGATAAATATCACATATTTTATTTCATCCAATTTCATGCTAATAGTCCTGTTTAATATACCCATAGTGGTGAAGGGTATCATATAGTCGGCCCCGTCCGACTTTGCTACTTTCCTTGCTGGTTTCCTTTGTATTTGATGGTTTCTTCTTTCAGATGACCAATTTCCGTCCTCCTCAGATATTTCCGTAAGAAGCTCCCGGTGTCTTACCCGCTCCTATTAGCCACTGATGTCACCTGTACAAATGAACGGGAACACAACCAGATATTTGCAATAACAACAACAGGAGCAGCAATATTAACAATAAAAGTTTTTAAGTTCGGACAGAACAAAAGGAAAATTGCAAGGCAGTCAGCTCCATTCAGCCAACCCAGCAGGCATGGAGGCAACGAACAGCTCACCTTGGGCCAACACTTTAACTTTTCAATCGTTACGGAAATTTTTGCTTTCCAACATTGTGTACGATTTTTTTAGAATACGAATGGATATCAGTATGTGTGTATGTATGTATATTGGATTCTAGGTGTGTGTGCGTAAATTTTAGTTTTGGTGTTGTTGTTTTTGCTGGCATTGTTCTCTGCATTCATCCATTCAACCAGCCACCCATCCATCCATCCATTCGTTCGTTCATTCGTTTCAATCGCTAATTCCACGAATTGAGGCAGCCTTTGTTGTTGAAGAAATGCCAACAACAAATACGCGGGCAGTGGAGGATGAACATAGAAATATGAAGGCGAATGTTTTATTCCCTGATAATGCTAAGTTTTATGCACCTTTAAACAAAAGAGGAAATAGTAGAGTAGATTAGGTATAACATTTAAGTTTCATTGAAATATGTAACGCCGTCATGAAAACGTACTTTCCTAAGAAGTAGAACAAATAAAGGTGCTGCTAAGTTCAGCTAAGATAGAGTAATACCAGTGAGCGGAGCAGTATAGTCGGACGGGGCCGACCATATGATACCCTACACAACTTCCACGAAAATATAACTTTCTGTGGTTCTACATTCTGAGCTTGAGCAATATTTTGCGATATTTGCACCCTCTTGGTCAACAAATATTACTTATATTCAGTACAGCCCTTGTCCAGATTATCTTCACCGTTGGTTAAGTTGTGATGTTCGGCTTTCAATTGTGGCCTATGTATAGACTCAAAAAAAAATAAGTTTTCGGTCCACTTTATACCAATATTATTATCTGATCATGTCCGAAAATTATACACTTTTCCTTGACCATACCCGGATCCTCATGGAAAATTTCAAAGCGATCAGCGCTATATTTTCGCCCTCAGGTATGGCAATGGGTTTCTAAATTATCTATGAATACGTAAGCACCGATTGCATTCGACAATATAATTGGTATCAATTTAAAGGTTAACCACTCCCCTTCGATATACTATCAACTTCTCAGGTCTATATCCTTCAGGAGTAAATACAAACGCCACATAATAAAAATTTTGTCATTTTTCAGGGTCCATTTGAATCACTAAATTTTGACCGATCTTTATCAAAACAGGCATGCTTATTCCTTGGCCCGATCGCTTTCTCCATGTTCGGACCATAATTGCGACCTCTGTAGAGACCAGAAAAACCGACAAAAATTAAGCAATTAAGCATTTCATCCACAAAACATTAACCGATCTTTAGCCAGAAGCCAGCCTACATGCAAAATTTCGTGATGATTGGTCCATAACGGTGGCCTGTATCGTGTTTACAAATTATAATGGACAGACGGACGGGCGGACACACATGTCTAGATCGATTCCGCTTGTCGAGATATGACGATCGGTATATTTAAAGGTGGGTTTAGGACCAATATTTCGCGACGTTACAAACTCTTGGTTCTGCACAAAGCTATAATACCCTGACAACATAGTTGTGTAGGGTATAATAAGTCCCTGCGTAAGGTCGAATCGACACCCTATGAGCCAATTTACAATTTGAAGGAACCAGAAGGGAGTCTCTGCAGATGACTTGCGGCAACCTCTAGAGATGGCCTGAA
The DNA here is from genome assembly GCF_032173495.1 of Musca vetustissima. Lineage (NCBI taxonomy): Eukaryota > Metazoa > Arthropoda > Insecta > Diptera > Muscidae > Musca > Musca vetustissima. The sequence continues at coordinate 9,031 of NW_026889672.1, forward strand.
GGGAGTCCTTATAGATGAGCATATCGGTGAGCTGAAGGCAGTCTGTGTAGACGACCCCTCGATAGAACAGCTAAAGGGTAGGTAGTCTATATTCAGATAAAGGAAGTATCTATAAATAAGCTGAATAGAGTCTCTATAGATGAACTGAAGTTCGACTCTAAAGACAAGGGATGGAAATCTCTGAGCTGAATGAGTCTCAGTAGACGAACTTAAGGGTGTATAGACAAACAAGCTGAAATCCACATAGATGACTAGAAGGGAGTCTCGATAGACTAAGTGTCCATATAGACGAGCTGAAGGATGAATCTATCCAACTGAATAGATGATGAGAACCTCTAGAGGGATGGAAATCTCTATAAACGAGCTGAATGAGTCTCAATAGACGAACTTAAGGGTGTCTCTACAGACGAATAGAAGAGAGTCTCTACATACGATCTAAGGGAAGTATGTATAAACGAACGAGCTGAAATCCATATAGATGACTAGAAGGGAGTCTCGATAGACTAGGTGTCCATATAGACGAGCTGAAGGAGGAACCTGTTGCCCAGCTGAATAGATGATGAGAACTTCTAGAGCTTCCGTAGAGGAACAAAATGAAGGCGGGGTTATATAGGAACCCCGCTTACATGCCTTCTATGGTGCCTACCTCTTCTTTAGACAATCCATGGAGCCTCCAATCAAGTTTTCAGCTCGATTAAGGTCCTTGAAAACAAATTCTTAATGAAAATCCACACATCGCTTGGACCCTAAAAACATTATTTTAAACGCCGAGCCCACTTCGTTCCTTGGAAAAAATGCACGCCTTTGAAGCTGGGTTTCGTGTCGGAAATATCATTTTAAAAAGCCAGACTTTGTTTGTTCTTATAAAAAATACACGCCTTTGAAGCTGGATATGGCGTTGGAAATATTCTTTGAAAATCCACGCCATTCAAGCTGGACTTGATGTTGAAAATATTCTTCAAAAGTCCACGCCATTGAAGCAGGCCTGGCCTGGCAAATATTATTTAATTACCCACGCTCTTGAAGCTGGATATGGTCTGGGAAATATTCTTTAAAAATCGACGCCTTTGAAGCTGGGATTGGGTCTAGGAAGTATGTTTTTTTAAAAAATCCGCCCTCCTCAAGCTGGATATGTTGTTGTAAATATTTTTTAATAATCCAACCCTTTGAAGCTGAGTTTGTTCTGGGAAATATTGTCTATGTCTATGACATTTGAAATATTAGTTGAAAGAAAAATTCGCCTTTAAACCCGGGTATAGTGTTGGGAATATTTTGTTAAAAAATCCTCATCTTTACTTGTTTTAACTGGAATATTTGGTGTTTATTTTTTTAAATTTAGTCACTAACTTGTCGTTCCTCATGAATCCTGCCTTTGCCTATTGTAGAGTCACCGAAGATGTAGCTGTAAAACCTGTTGGTGAATTGGCGAATTTTTGATTTTATTCTCGTTAGCTGTTTTGCCATTAGTGAGTCTTTGGCTGTCTGTATTCTAGTCTTACGTTTAAATTCTTTATGGCTAAGTGTGTTTTTTGTAAATGTATAGGTGCACCATGCCTTGGGTTCTGCGTTTGTTCTACTTTATGGTTTGAACTTGCATTGATAATATTTTTCTCATAACTTTTTTTCTTTGCAGCCAAAATGAAGGCGAAATAAAACAAATTTTTATTTTCATTCTTAGGATATTGCTAAAGTCGGAAGACAGCAGAAAGTAGTTGCAGGAGATGAAGAAGAAGCACAAGAAGTTGTGAAAGATTTGAAATATGGTTGAAATGGTTGGTACAAACCATCCAACACAGAAATCTACAATCAAAAAGTAGCAACTTCAGCAGTAGGGGTAGCCAAAGGAGCGAGTAGAAGAAGACACCGAAAGTCCCGAGAAGTGACAAAATAAACAAAGCCAAGCTAAATTGCTGTTGAAGACCACCATTAGCATGCAAGAAGCAACAGCGGGTACAAAAACAGCAACAGACACAACATTACCGCCCGCTTCCACAAACACACACATACATACACACACTGCAGCCAAAGAAAATTTTTATTACATACTCATCGTTACGTGCAACATGGTTTTAGTTGGTGTTCTGAGGATGCCATCAATTAAAAATGGAATTGTTTGTTTTTCATCTTATTCACACCCCATAACATACCAACACACACACAATCACATACACTCTCACACAGACACTGCAATTTAACGAAAGTTAAATTTACGTAAGCTTGGCTATACCAAGGCGTTCCAGAGCCAGGCATATTGGACAGACTTTACCTTAAATATAAACAAAGAAGAAAGTTTACAAACCAGGACTGAAACGTTTTGCTGGCGACCATGTACACTGCGTGAATATCAGGACCATTTTATCACTAACTGAAAAGCGTGGATTTTAAAGAATATTTCCAACAACATATCCAGCTACAAATGCGTGGATTTTCAAAGAATATTTCAAAGGTCATATTGAGCCCCAAAAGCGTGATTTTTCAAAGAATATTTGAGCTCCAAAGGCGAGGTTTTTCAATAATATTGGCGTAGATTTTTAAAGAATATTTCAAAAGCTATGTTGAGCTCCAAAATGGGGATTTTTAAAGAATATTTCCAATGCAATATTCAACTTCAAAGGCTCAGGTTTTTAAAGAATATTTCCAACACCACAGCCAGCTTCATAGGCGTGGATTTTTAAAGAATATTTCCAAATTCACAACCAGCTTCAAAGGCGTGGATTTTTAAAGAATATTTCCAAATTCACAACCAGCTTCAAAGGCGTGGATTTTTAAAGAACAGTCCAATGACATATTAAGCTCCAAAGGCGAGGATTTTTTCTTCATAGGTGAGGATTTTTGAAGAATATTCCAATGACATATTAAGCTCCAAAGGAGCGCATTTTTTCTTCATATGCGTGGATTTTTAAAGAAGATTCCAATGTCATATTAAGCTGCAAATGCGCGGATTTTTTCTTCATAGGTGAGAATTTTTAATGAATATTTCAAAGGTCATATTGAGGTTCAAAGGCGAGGATTTTAAAAGAATATTTCCAACGCCATACTTAGCTACAAAGGTGTGGATTTTTTAAGAATATTTTCAAGGCCTACTATAATTTTCTTACATTTTCCATTAAAAACCAGTAAGGAAAGTAGTAAAGTCGGACGGGGCCGACTATATGATACCCTTCACCACTTTGAGTATATTCAACAGATGAATCCTAACAGAAGTCGCATTTTTAAAGGACCAGTAAAATGAAATTGGAACCGTAAACACGTCATTCTGCAACCGATACTAAATTTTTCATTTGGTCAGATATAGAAGCTATATCTAAATCTGAACCGATTTCAGGAAACTTCTAGACCTAATTTGTTACGCTGTCCCAAATTTCGTGCAAATCGAAAGATATATAGGGACTTTGGTGCACCATTTACATTAAATCTGACGAAAGTATATGTAGGAGCTATATATAAATCTGAACCGATTTTCGACTCAAAAAGTGATTCTATGCATATTCTCAAAAGGAGCCATGGGTCTATCTCGATTATTTTTGCATGTTACAAACATATGCACAAAAACATAATACCCTGTACCAGAAAAAAGAATTTGGTTCAAGAACCTCAAAATAGTGGAGGGATGTGCTACCTAATAAGAACTCGACGTACTAAATTACAGTCAATTTGGTCGAAAAATTCGATCAGAACCCCCAAAATACCAAAGATTTTGGGGTACCGTTATATGGGTACTACCAGAAAAACTGGACCTATATTTATAATTTTTAGTGGAGTAATTTGGTACCCAATAAGAACCCAATGTACAAAATTTCAGCGAATTCAGTTATAAAACGAGCCCAAAAACCCGAAAATACCGAAAATTGGGGGGAAAATACCCTTATATGGGGGCTTTCCGAAAAAATGGACCTTTATTTATAATGTTTGGTAGGGAGATTTGCTACCCAATAAGAACACAAAGTACCAAATTTCAGTGAATTCGGTCGAAAAATGCGATCAAAACCCCCAAAATACCGAAAATTGGGGGTAATCTTATATGGGGGCTATCCGGAAAAATGGACCTTTATTTATAATTTTTGGTAGGGAGATTTGCTACCCAATAAGGAACAACTCAAATGTACAAAATTTCAGC
>NW_026889673.1:0-13006 GCF_032173495.1 Musca vetustissima
TACAGAACTAAATTACAGATATTACCTAAAGGCATATTAGAATGTATATTTGGAATGAAGAGGAACATTTAGTTAAAAATGACACTGTTCAGATAAGTGTAACATATTTGAAAAATATGAATATAATGATCTTCCAGTACAATATAGTTAATATTGGCAAATATTATTATAATTATACCAAAGCAGCAGGTGCCGATGGGTTGTAAGCCGAACTAATCAAGACTGGTGGTCAGATGCTGGTAAGGAGCATGCACCAGCTGATTAGTACAATTTGGCTAGAGGAAATCATGCCCAATGATTGGAATCCCAGCATCCTGTGCCCCGTGTACAAAAATGGAGACAAGACATCGCATATAAAGTGCTATCTAGCGTGCTGTGTGAATGACTGAAGCCAATGGTCAATGACATTATTGGATCATACCAATGCGGCTTCAGACCTGGAAAGTCCTGGAAACCCCCACGGAAAACACATCGACACACCTATTCGTCGCCTATAAAGCCGCATTCGACAGCCCTATCCGTTTAGATGTGTATAAAGCCATGTATGCGTTTGGCATTCCTGCAAACTTAATACGGCTATGCAGGATAACTTTAACTGGCACAAGATCAGCAGTTAAAGTCGGAAAGGACCTCTCGGAGCCCTTTAATACCGAACGAGGATTCAGACAAGGTGACAGTTTGTCGTGTGACCTTTTTAACATCCTGCTGGAAAAGGTCATACGAGAATCAAAGGCGAACAGAATTGGCACTCTGTACACCAAACAACACATGTTACTCGCATACGCCGATCACATCGACATAATGGGTCGAACATTGAGAGCGGTAACAGTCACCTTTGTACAAATTGAAAAGTAGTCTGCCAATGTGGATCTGGCAGTAAACGGCGAGAAGATCAAGCTGATGGTATCAACGCGTCTAATAGACTCAGACCAACTGTTGAACTTGAGAACTACAGCTTCAAATATTGTATACACCTTGGTGCCGCCATAAATACAACTAATGACATCAGTTTTGAAATTCGGAGAAGGATAGTGTTGGCCAACAGATGCTGCTATGGTCTTAGTAAGCAACTCAAAAGCAAGGCCACCTCCCGCCAGACCAAACCCACACTCTACAATACGCTGATACTACCCGTGCTGTTATATGGATCTGAAGCAAGCAGATGGGGCAGCTCTCATAGTGTTTGAGAAAAAAAAATTCTCCGAAAGATCTATCGGCCGATCTGCGTTGACGGTGAATATCGCCGTTGAATGAACCATGAGCTGTACCAGCTATCCTCGGACATCGGCTAGTTTATACGTATTGAGCTGCAGCGACTACGTTGACTAGGTCATATTGTGAGAATGGATGAAGATGCCCCAGCCAAAAAGGCATATAAAAGCTGATGGCTCACGCAGAAGGGGAAGGCCACGAATAAGTCGATAAGATCATGTGGAAAACAACATTGGCGAATATGATATTTCAAACTGAAAACTTGCTCAAAAGACCCTCGCGCCTGGAAGTCTTTTTAAGCTCGGCTTATGGAACGAAAGTTCTGTCACAAGCAAACTAAGTAAGTAATTAATTATACCCAAGAATTATTGGAACACAGAGACTTTGATAGGATCAGATAATTTGTATTTGATTTAGAAATGCCCGTCCGTTTGTATATCGGTCCACTCCTTTTGATATATACCCCACGAAATGTTCGCTTCGTTTCTTCTACGTTTATAGCGAACTAGTACGAACCAAGAACATTAATTCGTTCGGTATAAGAGTAACGATTTGTATGAAAAATATGTCTCCAACCCTTGGTACCAGGATAAATGTTCGCTTTAAATGAAGTTCGTTATAAACGTAATCGACTGTATTTTTATAGTCGTATGAGGCTAATTGAACATTTAAATGTAAACCAAGCTGAGAGGCATTTTTTATTGAAAATTCTTCGAATGAAGGGACTGGAAATTTGAACATTTCCAACTCCAGCCCTGGAACGCAATTAAAAACCAGTAAGGAAAGGTCGACTATATGATACCCTTCACCACTTTAGATACATAGAATATCCTGTAGGTGGAACAGACATAGAATCTTTAGAGGACCATTGAGATGGAGTCGGGCGAAATTAAATGCGCTATCTACATAGATATTTGGACCAATTGAAAAAACCTCATACACATACCATTGTGAAATCAATAAAAAATTGCATGTCAAATATTGGGAGTTTGATACATCATTCACATAAAATCGGACGTAACTATATATGTGAGCTATATGTAAATCTGAACCGATTTCAATAAAACTGTGCATACATCAACCGGGACCTAATTAAGTACGTTGTGCGAAACATTGACTCAATCGAGCAAAGATTGGGAGTTTTGTGCATCATCAAGAAGATCGGACGAAACTATATATGGGAGCTATATCTAAATCTGAACCGATTTTAATAAAACTTCACAGACATCAGTCTGGACCTAATTCAGTACTCTGAGCAAAATGTTGTCCAAATCGGAAAAAATATTGGGAGTTTGGTGCATCATTCACATAAAATCGGACGAAACTATATATGGGAGCTATACCTAAATCTGAACCGATTTTGAAAAAAACTTCGCAGACATCAGTCTAGACATAATACAACTTTTTGCTATTTTGCTTGAAATTTTTTTCACAGTAAATTTATGTTTTCAACAGCGAATTTTTTCATTTTGTACTACCGGGCCACCCCCGAAATGAAATCCTGTGTACGTTGTTGGCTCCTATATATTTTTTCGTCCGATTTTTAACAAATGGTGCACCAAAGAGTCAAATTTAGACCGATTGGTATAACATGTGCACAACATATAAAAGTTAAGGTAGCATTTAATGTGTCAAGTTTTATTGAAATCGGTTCAAATTTAAGGGAACCCCCCCATTCACGATTTTTTATTTTTAAGATTTTAAAGGGGCTGGTAAATGAATACCAATGCTTGTTAAGGGTTGTAACTTTGCACATATATAATTGAAGATTTAAAAAGGATGAAAAATAATTTACAAAAAATTTTTGTTGTTTTTGTTTTTTGTGATCAAAGAAAAGTCCTTATTTTTGATGGCGGGCATGATAACTCCTCACTGGAACATCGGAATCCGAAAATTCCAACGATGCTAGAAAGAGTACATGTCTGGCTCTCATATGAACTAGGATTATTGACTTCGCACAACAATTAACAAAATGGCGGAACTTTGATTTTTTTTTTGGAAAATTGCCTATTTTTTACCACAATCTAAGTTAAATAAAAATAAGGAAGTTATTCACCGATTGGAATTATCCTAGATCATACGAGAGCTATACACTCCCAGAGAAACGTGTCAAAATTTGGAACCGATTGGATTATTAGGTTTTGAGTTATCGTGACCGCCATTCGCAAAAAAATGTTTAGAGAAAAACGCGTTTAAAGTTTGAGAAGCCCTTTAGCCGTCACTTGATGCTGACACAATAAATCGGTTATATCTTCAAGGGTTCTTGAGATTTTCACTTGAAATTTTGTAGGGACATTCTAGAATTAGTGTAGATTCGAATTAAATCAAAAAAATTTTTGACCCCGAGAATGGGGGGGGGGTCCCCTTAAATATAGCATTCATATATATTTTCGTCCGATTTTAAATAAATGGTGCACCAAATAGGCAAATATAGGCCGATTAGCCTGCTCAACGTACTGAAAATAGGATAGGCTAACGTGTGTCAATTTTTATTAAAATCGGTTGGGGGTTTTAACAAATTTCGCAAATCTAAGCCGATTGGCACCAAATTTTGTCAAACGTACGAACGTTAAGATAGCCTAACGTGTACCAAGTTGTATTGATATTAGTATACATTTAGATATAGCTCCCATATATATTTTCGTCCGATTTTTAGTAATTTTAGTTTACAGTTATATGGGGACTACCAGAAAAAGTGGACCGAAACTTATAATTTTTAGTGGAGATATTTGGTACCCAATAAGATCCCATTGTACCAAATTTCAGCGTAGTGATTACAAGAGGGAGAAGGACATGCTTAAATTGTCATAGAATTTTACGCTGATAATTAGGATTTGAAATGATTATTTCGTTGATTTATATACGGAAAAACAAACTTAATATACCCTTCATACTACTGGTGGAGGGTATAAAAAGGTAAAAACATACCCGGTTATTGGTCGTAGAGTTAAGTCGGTTCACATATAGACACATATCACATATTTAATTTAGTCAAGTTTCATGTCAATACTAAATGTGAGGTCTGTTAGGATGCATCTCTTAATATAGACAAAGTGGTAAAGGGTATCATATAGTCGGCTCCGTCCTTACGTCTTTTACCATACGTGAAACAAAAATATGGACCTATAAAGGTATATTTTCTGGACCATTAAAAGAACCGGCATCATTATATTGGGGTTATACTAAAACGTGGGTTTATACTTACAAGTTTCTGCGAAAATTTGTTCTATACACTATTAACCTGAATTGCCAAATTGCAGCCACTTCGGTTTGAAAATAAGCTCAGGATATAAAAAACATGGACCTGTTTTACAAATTATGTGTAAAATACGGTTATAACGTTATATTTTGACTTTGCGCAATGTAAAATTACATGCACTTAAAACTGGACGGGACATTTATATAAGGCTGGGTCAAATATAGATCTATTATAAAAACATTTCAGTGAAATGCTTCTCATCCTACAAGAATCCAGAATGCCATACGGTTAGAAAACTCGGAAAAATTCTTCAATATTCCGAAAATGGAGCAGTAGCGTAATATGGAAGCTATACCAAAACGTAGACCAATGTATCCCATTTTCAATAACAATTTTAGATGTAATAGCAGTGTATAGCCCAGTCTTAAATATTTGTATCCTTATCAAGATTTTAACAAAGAGACGGACGGGCGAAATTGATATTTAAATAGTTTTTGATTAAGAATATATACAATGTTAGGGGTCTCCGACAAATATTTGTAAAGGGAAGGACAATATTATTATCCAGTGCGTCTCATATTAGAAGGTATAAAAAAGTACATCAAATCTGATCGATAAAATTCGGCTAATTTCCATCGAGGATAAGTGAAATCTGGCTAAGCTCATCGTATTTCAACTATCGCAGATCGACAATATTCCTTACTTTTTTCTAACTTAAGGCGAAACTAAATTTACAATATCCTCTCAACTGTATATCCACTCTATCGATACTTACATACTTACCCCATCTTCTTCCACTTCTGCGCATCATACCCCCGCTAAAGCAATTAAACTAAATCACGATTTGTTTCTAATGGCTTATAACAAACAACTAATTGCTATTTTCGAGAAGGAGTAGAATAAGAAGAAACCAAACATCCGCACCAAACTACAAACCCCACCCAGCCTTCGCCAGGTAGGCTACCGGATAGCCTGCAAAGAAAGGTTAGCAATTAAAAAGTCAGCACTTTATAACTATACGTTACAGTGCAAGTGGATGGATGGACAGGAGTAAGTAATCCACTGCAGCCACATACCAACCACACACTCCGGACATAAAGTATAAAAAATTTTGTTGTAAGAATTATATTTTAACATGCCAATTAAAACGTCCTTTGTAATCATATATTGGAGTGCTGTTACTGGTGGTGGAAAGAAATGCTACCAAGAAATTAAGTTTAAATTACGAGACATATGAAATTGTGTATCCTCCTCACCTCCGTAAGTTTGTGTGGAGTAAAATCATCATCATCATCTATGGTAGGTCGTCATATGTAATTTTTGTAGCAAAGTTTATTAAACGACAGCCAGTTGGTTAGCCAGTCGAAGATGAGAAGCTAAGACATCTTGTGTTTTTTATCCAAGGAAGTATTTGCAGCCATCACCATAACCTTCTTCTCTCATCGCCCATGCTTTTGTCCGCAGTTTGTGGTGCGTCCAGTGATAAATGTGTACTTAATCAGCATTTAGTGTAATTTCAGCTTTTGCCCAATTTTTGTTTAAGACCTTCCTGCAAAAGTTTTCCTGTCTCAGCTTTTTTTGTGTGCAAGTGTGTGCTGTGTGTCATGATGTTTAATCCACTTCCTTGAGATGTATTTTAAGTAAGCGATGTAGTTATTTGCGATATATGTGTTTACAAATTGTGGTACACCAAGACTTTCTTCAAAGGAAAATGCGGGGTAGAAGGTCGATATTCAAAAATTCAAAAGATTTAGTTAGGCGTCAGATTCGATACAGGGACGTCAGATTTGAGAGGAAATCGTATGTTTATGTTATAAAGTTCCTAATGATCGTTTTTGAAATCTCTCAGTATTTGCGTACAGCTTACCTCTGTCGACTAATACCATTTTGGCACACTTTTGTAATTTTTCTCTGTTAACTGCATCTTTTCTTTTTATTTCTTGTACTCAATTGCATTCGGTTCAGGCAATGACCAATTATTTATGACATGAAATTACCAAACCATTTTGGATACATTTTTCATTTTGTTTCATTTTAACTTTGGGTATTTTTTGCGGTTGGTCATGTTGTCTCCAAAGTAAAGGTGGGTTTAGCTTCTTCAGCTTTTTGTAAAAACTTTGTATTTCACTGAATATTTCAAAATGATGATTTTTAGGGCAATATTTGCTACAAGGTATGAACAAGTAGCTTCTTTTTAGTATTGAAAGTAATTTTTAATTATTTTAGCAGGGACTGGCCAAAAATTATGGTAGGGGGATTTTGTAGTATTTAATTCGTACATATAGACAGTAGCGAATAATCGGCAAAAACGTCTGTCAGTGAACGGCTAGTAGAGCCTTTTTCGACATTGGTTATGACAGCAGAAAAAAATTAGATGTGACTTTACGGAAGAACTGAAAACTGCACATTTTTTTGATTGCGGGTAAAAATGAATTCCAAGGCGTCGGGTGAAGCATGGATGTGGAATTTGTTTTGTATGGTTCGACCTTTGACCGATGCAAAACAGCTTTGAGACTCATATTATTCTGAAAATATAATTTTGAGCAGTATAGTAATCCGAGCAGAATAAATTCATGTCCGTATGACTTGGTGAGCAAAAAGTTGAATTTGGTGTTTTTATTTTTTTTTTTTTAATTAAAGGAAAGCCCTTTTTTCGTAGACGGGCATGGTTTCCGATCAACGGAACATCCGAAACTCAAAAATCCAACTGGATTTGAAAGACTGACATGAACTATGATTATTGACTTTGCTCAAAAATTTGCTACAAATATTACGATGTGGATGGTTTGGAGCAAATTGGTACTGCATTCCCTTCATATAAAATGTACAAGTTTTGTTTTTTAGTGTTAATCTGTGTGGGGATGTACCAGAAGGGGGTGGACGAAGGAATGGTCAAATATGATCTATTCCCTTGATATCGAATTTAAAATTTTTCAAAAAGTTTACACATTGTGGAGGAGTTGACCGATGGTTTCCGTCTACGTACTAGATTTGGGTTTGATAAGAATTTTGCGATGTGCAAAGTTTAGATCCAATTACAAAGTTTCAAAATTGCGACTCTTTGTGGGGAGGAGCTTGAAGGAGTAAACTGATGATATTCATCAATCAATTTTGAAATCCTGAAGTGACTTCTTATAAAATGCCAGAAGTGACTTCTTAGATAAGACCAGAAAAGATTTCTTAGAGAAAGCAAGAAGGGAGTGCTTATAGGAGACCAGCAGGGACTTCTTATAGAAGGCTAGAAGAGACTTCTTATAGAAGACCAGAAGAAGTCCCTTATTGAAAGCCAAATGGGATTTATATAGAAGGGCAGAATGAACTTCTTATTGAAGAAGGGACATTCTCATTGAATGCCAAAAGAAATTTCCTATAGAAAGCCAAAAGAAACTTCTTATAGAAAGCCAAAGGAGACTTCTCTTGAATGTCAGAAGGAATGTATTGAATGTCTCATAGAAGTCCAGAAGGGACTTCTTTTGCATGCCATCTTCTTATGGAAGTTCAGATGGGGCTCCTTATAAAAGGGCAAAATAAACTTCTTATAGAACGCCAGAAGGGACTTCTTTTAAAAAAAGGAGAAGGGACTTCCTGTGGAAGTCCAGAAGGGACCTCTTATAGAAGGTCAAAAGGAACTTCTTACAGAAGGACACAACGGACTTCTTTTAGCATGTCAGAAGGAACTTATTATAGAATGTCAGAAGAGACTTCTTTGGCATACCAGAAGGGGATTCTTACAGAAGGGACTATTTATAGAAGGCCTTAAGATACATCTTATAGAAGGCCAGGAGGGATTTCTTATAGAAAACCTGAAGGGACTTCTTTTAGCATGCCAGAAGGGCATAGAAGATCAGATGGACATTCTTACACTAGGCCAGGAGGAACTTCTTATAGAAAGCAAAAAGGGACTTCTTACAGAAGGTCAGAAGGGACTTTATTGGCATGCCAGAAGGGACTTCGTATAGAAGACCAGAAGAGAGGCCAGAAGAGATTTCTCATAGAAGGCCAGAAAGGACTTCTTTTAGCATGCCAGAAGAACTTATAACAGAAGGCCTGAAGAGACTTCCAATTCAAGGCCAAATGTGTGTTATAGAAGCCCAGAAGCGACTTATTATAAAAGGTCAGAAGGCACTTCTTGTAGCAAGGAAGAATGGACTTCTTTTAGAAGACCAGAAGGGACTTTTAACAGAAGTTCAGAAGACCTTCTTTGGTATGCCAGAAGGGGCTTCTTTTAGCATGCCAGAAAAGACTTTGTATAGAAGACCAGACAAGACTTCTCAAAGAAAGACATGGTCAACTTCGATTTCTTGATCTTTGGGTATGCCATTCAAGCGACATTCTGGTTATGCTGGCTGGTTAAGGTGAGGCCAATCTATCTCTATTTTCTATGTTTAAACAGCTTCTAGGTTCTTGGTTCGATAGGCTCCACAACTCTATGCTACTTATGGCGTTGGGTCAGAATATTCTGCATATGTTCCTCAGGTATCCGTAGCTTTTGCATTGTGATGTTTGACACAAGCCATCTTCATACATGCTTCGATCATTTAAAGCTTGGTTTTCCTAGATATATATGAGCCTGTCCATAGTATAAATCTTCGAGCTGTCGAGGGAATCCATGTTATGCCTATTTTCTGAGAGCAGACTTCATTAATTATTTCAAACAGTGCAATTCTGAAGTAGGGGTGACAGAGGCATTATTTTTTTACCTTCTCATTGGTGCGAAACGGTTGGCTCCCGTTGTGAAGAACGGAGAGTTCTGCATTTTCTTACATCGCTCTTATTATTCGGATTATTTTATGGGATACTGTCTTTTTGCTCAATGCCTTGAAATCGATGAACAATAGGTACAGGTGGGTGCGACATTATATAGATTCTTTTTTAGGACTCTTAGGATGTTGACCTAGTCCACACAGCTTCTATAAGGTCTGAAGCCAGCTTGTTCATCTTATTTACTTACATAACTGGCTTGTGAGAGAACATTTGTTCCGTAAGCCGAGCTTAAAAAACATTCCATGTGCGTCGATATTGAGTGCAGTTCGCATCGTTCAAGAGTAACATATGCTGTTCGGTGTACATAGTGTCATTTCTATTCACCATAGCATCTCGTACTAGCCGCATTAATTTTGTAGAAATGCCGAACGCAGACATGGCTATAAACCTCTTAGAACGAATACGAATGTCAAATGCGGCTTTATCGATAAATAGGTGGAATGTGACGATGTTTTTTCGTGGGTCTTTTCCAGGAGGATCTATGGTGGATTTGCCAGGTCTGAAGACGCATGGGTATGGTCCAATAACGCTATTGACCATTGGCTCCAGTGGTTCACACAACACACTGCATAACACTTTATATGCGATGGGAAGGTTCTGGGGTATATTCTTCACTGCTACCATTTGATACCAGAAGCTACGAAACTCCTGATCATACAACGGATTTCTTGATGGTGGTCTTTGGTATCCAAGTGTTGCTTTTGCTACAGTTTGTAGGGACTGGGCAATTATTTGACAGTGCTTTCGACCAGCAAGTGGATTGAGCGGAGTAGGCTTCTGATATATGTTGTGTTTGCAGCTTTTCGACGTCAAGTTTCCGTGTTGTGTTAGATCGCACCTTTGCTGCTACATTAAGACGACTGCGAACCTTGGCTGCTACAAGGTAATGGTTCGAATCGATATTCGCTCTTCTGATCGATCGAACGTCTACAAGATTGGATGAATGCCTTCCGTCTATCAACATGATAAATTTGATTTCTCGTTGTTTGATCGAGATAAATTCAGGTGACCTTGTGTATATCGAGGTGCTTGAATCTGGTGCTGGTAACTGCCGTGTTAATTGCTGCCACGAAGTCAATCAACCTCATGCCGTTGTCTGATGTTTCATCATGGAGGCTGAATTTTCCGACGGGGGGCCAGAAATATTTTCCCTCCGATTTTTGCATTGAAATCTCCAAGCAGAATTTTAATGTCATGAGATCGATAATGGATCGATATGGATAACGAATTATATTGGATATATAATTTAGTGTTCGCCGCCCTTTATATAAAATTCCTTCAGGTGCATATAATGATCCATAAAATGTCTATGATATTTACATTCTAAATTATTTCTAGTGTATTCACCACACAATGAGTAATTACATATCTTACCCAATGTTATAAAATTTACAATCACGTTTGAATTAATTTGTTCACATGTAAAAATTCCATAAACTTTATATCGCAAATAATCATAAATTCCCGCCACACTGTTTGCCGCCGAGCTATTTAATATTCAAAATTCGAAAAGAAACGCATAAAATTAAAAGGCCATAAAAATCACGTTCGCGAAAACTATTACAGCTCAAGAAAAAAAAAACACCAGCAAATAATCACTGGCACAACATCTTAACGGAAAACTAGTAAAGTGAGCAGCTACATAAGAGCTACAAAATCGGAGAGAGAAGAGGTGCACAGCAACAACAACAACAAATCGCCAAAGAAGGCAACATGTAATGTTAAGCATGCAAAAGATGCAAAAGTACAAATGGATGCCACACCAGATCAACAAATTTAGATCAGACCCAGAAGACTAAATCACAAGCCAACGAAAAGCAAAAAACCGGGAGGAATGGAGTCTAACGAAAATAGCAGTAATCAAAGAATGTATTGACAATGGAAGTTGTTTGTCGATTTCGTTCACTATTTCTACTTCTTTCTACTGTCTTCATTGTAGTAACAGAATGTTGGGCAGACCAATAGACGACAAACGTTTCGTTGTAATGCCGATACTACCGTGCGTTCCTGTTACAATGGAAACATTTCAGAGATTTCTTTTTTCGGAGGATGCTTAAAAGATGATGCACTCACACACACATAGATACCAAACGACGTTCTTCTGACATTATTTAGAGACGGACGGATAGTAGTAATGTTTTGAAAACGGCTGTTGGAGTTTTTTTCTCTTGCTACAATTGTGATTCCTGTCTTGCCGGCCGCAGTACAAACATACCGTCCTCCTCGTCGTCTTCGCTGATACGGTTGCAAAACTATCAACAGCAGTTGGTCGGTCTCAGCTACAACATTCCCGCTGTTGTTGCCGATGATCGCTGTTTATTGATAACATTTTATACAGACACAGTAACAACATTGCTACAAACTGATCGACAGACATACAGTGTGAATTTAGTCCTGAATATCGCAAGGTATCGCACAAAATACATAACTGCGGTGTCCCAGTAAAGCTTGCAATACAAGGATGTTTTGTATACCATTGCGAGGATGTAAAAAATTACATCTTAAATTGGGATTCAAACTGAATGCGTATTAAAATATTCAAAATCCCGCACACTGAGAAAGGTACTCGGTCTCTAAGACGTCGGGCGCCATCTGTCATTTCCATTGGAAAATTTCCAATTTCGTAGCATAAATTGCACCGTTTTGTTGTCATTTTAAAGGTAACTTCATAATGCTTCTCTCATAGAAGTCCTGCTCTTTATTTGCAAAAAACTCTATAGTCGATTTTCACAATCCTCCTTAGATAACAATTTTTTTTATCATTAAAGAAATTTTGCAATGTAAGAAAAAATATGATAATCGTTTGATGCCAAGTCCGGACTGTATGGTGGATGCATTAAAACTTTCCAACAAGCTCCCGAAGTTTCTGGCGAGTTACTGCAGATGTGTGTGGCCCTCTCATGTTTGCCAATTCTGGCCGTTTCTGGTCAATTTAACGTTTGACCATATTGAAGAAACTCATAATATATAATCCCCTTCCAGTCCCACAAAATGCATAGCAGTACCTTCCTGACCGTTAGAGCTGGTTTGCCCACCGTTTGAGGTGCGATGTGTCTATCTCATACCGTTTGGCCAAGGCTTCGCAGATGGAAATTCGATTCATCCTATTTATATTATCCTATTGACCGGTCTAATTTTTCTTTTTCCCCAACCTAATATTTCTATCTATACAGTTGTATCAATTCGGGTATTACATTCGCCTGATATTGGAATAACAAATTTTCAAAATGTTGAACCCTTGTGGGGAAGGCACCGATGGATCTCATCTTCGGACTTCGGATTTAGAAATACGGTAAAAATACGACGAAGTGCAGTGAGTCAAATCTGACATTCAAGTTACTTAATATTAAATTTATAAATAATGAAAATATTATAACTTGTGGAGGAGGTACCGGAAGGAGTGGACCATCTTCGGAATTGATCTAGGATTGGTATAAATATAATATGTTGTGTAGTGTGAGGATGACATTGAATATTTTAAAATATTGACCCCTTTATGTGTGGGAGGTACTTGAATCAGTTTCATTTAAAAAAATTACATAGGTTGGGTAAAAATATTAGGCTGTGCAAACTCATCATAATATTATACTGGAATATGAGGTTGCAATAAGTCATAACCCTATAGGTTTGGTTAATATGAATATATAAATATTGAACATTTTGACTTTAAAGGAATTTTTCTAGTTTTATACTAAGACCTTTTCCTGCTTTTCCATGAAGACTTTTTTCTGGTGAAGACCTTTTCTTATGGTCTTCAGTGAATACCATCTCTGGTAGCCTATGATGACTCTCTTATGGTCTTCTATAATGACCCATTTCTGTTCTTCTGTG
>NW_026889674.1:0-12941 GCF_032173495.1 Musca vetustissima
AAAATATATATGGAGCTGACACCCAAATATGAACCGATTTTAATGAAACTTAACACAAATCATTCTAGGCTTAATTCATTACGCTGAGCCAAATTCTTGGTGCAAATCGAAATATATTAAGGGACTTTGACCATTTACATTAAATCTCGGTACTAATATATATATATATATATATATATATGTGAAATCTACATCTAAATCTGAAACGATTTTCAAGGGAAATGCAACACACATCATTCTAGACATAAGAGCATTCCGCTGTGCCAAATTTGTGCAAATTGAATATATTATTAAAGATAAACCATTTACATTAAATCGGACGAAAATATATATATGGAAGCTATATCTAATCTGAACTGATTTTCTCAGGAAACTTAACAACATCAATGAACTGCAAATCATTATGCTTGAAAAATTGAGTGCAAATATCAAAGACATAGGTATTTTGGTATGATTTACCTTAAATCGGACGAAAATATATTTCAATAGAGTTTGTCCTTGGCTCAATAAGTGACCTATGCCAATTTCATCCAAATCGGATCATAAATGCGACCTGTACTTTGTTCACAAAAATAAATGGGCGGACAGACGGCTCAGAAAGTGATTCTACGATATTCTAAAAGGAACCATGTGTCTATCTCGTTTCCTTTTGCCTGTTACAAACATATCTACAAAGCATAATACCACACTGGGTATATATACTTAAAATGGGGCACAACTTTTGTGTGGGCTCCACTCTATATAGGAAAATGTTTCTGGCATATAGCTAAAAACCACTTTGTGGCTAAAACCTTCGAAATTCTGATTTGGGCTATGACAATGGATCGATATATCCCATTTGAATCATAAAGCTCCTTAAAGTATTAGCAATGTTGAGAAAATGCACAGTTCTATTTTAGATACAGCTAGACAGACAGGCGAAATTGGTTAAATATTTATCGGATAATCGATTAGTTCGTCCGTCTGTCCATTATAATTTATACAGTCATTTATGAACCAATACCCTTCATCACTTTGTGGTACAGGGTATTATCTCTTTCAGTATATGATTATAGCAGGCGAAGGAATCGATATAGGCCCATGGTTCCTTTTGAGAACGTGCATATAATTAATTTCTCAGTCGATTTATGCATGTCCATCCATGTATTCTTGTGAACAACGTACAGGACGCATTTATGATCCGAATTGGAAGAAATCTGACACAGTTTACTCACTTCGCCCAAGGACAAACCCTACTGAAAATGGAGTAAATCGATTCAGATTTAGAAATAACACTAATATATTTTCACCGAGTTTCATCATAATGGTGCACCAAACTTCCAATGCTTGTCCGATTGAGACACAATTTTGCGCGGCGTACTGAACTTACTAAAGGTTGACGCAAATGGAGTTTTTTATGTCTAGCATATTTTGTTAAAATCGGTTCAGATTTAGATATATAATTTCCATTTAGATTCGTCGATTTTATGCAAATAATGCACCGAAGAGCCTGTGATGGTTCGCTTCACGTGAAGTATTACATAGCGCATTGGAATGAAATATATTCAGATGTAGATATATCCGCTATATATTTTCGTCTGAGTTCATGGAAATTGTTCACCAAATAACAAAAGTTTTTTTCGATCGAGATAAATTTTGTACAGTATACCAAATGGTTGCTCAAATATGTCCAGATTTACATATATAGCCCCCATATATAATTTTACTCTATTTGCCAGTTTGACATACAATTTTTCATAGATTTTAAACTGGTATGTGTATGGGTTGATTTAATTATGTTCAAATATCTATGTCGATCATATATTTAATTTCGTCAGATTACATGCTTCTCTAAAGATGCTTAATCTATTCTATCTACAGGATGTTGTACATATGAACATCTCTTGTATGTATGTACCTAAACTTAAACCTTTTTTAAGAGGAGTGTTTAACCTTTAAACGGATATGCATTGTATGTAATCCTATGTGCAACTTATACGTAATTATATAATGGGGTCTACCTATTCTGATATTATTTAGTAACACCATTACCACATTAGAGTGGGTAAATATCGCGCTTATTACTATGAGAATTTTCATGATGTTTCGCTTATGGTTAAACACGACGCCTGTAGTTTTCGGTGGCAATCAGAAGATATTTAGGAGAATAGGTGGACCGACAACTTTATTTCAGGGACCGTAACGGTTATAACTTATATCATAAATAAAAAAAAAATCACTTTAATTATTTATTTTTAGCGGAAAAAATAAACGTTGATTTTTAACTGTAAAAAATGATTTTTATTTTTTCCGTCAAAAATAACAGTCTTTATGGGATTTTTATTTTTTCCGTCAAAAATAAAAGTCTTTTTGGGACTTTTATTTTTTCCGTCAAAAATAACAGTCTTTTTGGGATTTTTATTTTTTCCCTCAGATAATAAAAGTCTTTTTGGGATTTTTTTTTCGTCAGGAAATAAAACTCTATTTTTTAAAAATTTATAACAAATATTTTTTACTTTTGATCTTGATTACTTATGTGTACACTTATTGTAATAAAAACAGAGACTTATAAATTGTAATTTTATAACTGATTACAAGTTGTATAAACTACTTTACGTAAAAAGAGTTTTATTTCCTGACGGAAAAAATAAAAATCCCAAAAAGACTTTTATTTTCTGACGGAAAAAATAAAAATCGCAAAAAGACTGTTATTTTCGGTCCATGCTTTATTTTTTTGACTCGCTATAAAGGTCACAATTATAACCCGAACAGACCGAAATTTTTACAAGGGAAGGAAATCTGGGCAACTAATTAGCTTTTCAGGTAAACCAAGACTTTTGTGTATAAAATGACAAAATTGTCATTTTATGACGAAAAATGATCCGGAAAAGTTACTTGTGTATGAATTGGGAGCTGATGACTTTTGATATTCTAATCTAAGTTATTCGTATTTTTTAGCGGGTGGTTTGAGCAGTTTTTTTAACAAATAGGCTTTAATTTGATCAGTCAGGTGTCTATGGGATATTATCTATCATCTATATATTCCTATCAAAATGATTCGGCCGATCTGAAAAACGTTTTACTTTGTTACTAAAGATTTTTTTTTGGATTTGACTTGCCTTTGAAGATTTCATAATGTCCGATTTCGGCTTAATTTGCGAAGAACTCTAGTAGTCGATTTTCACAGTCCACACTAGATACCATTTTTTTTTATCATTAAAGACATTTTGCAATTCAAGAAAAAGATGATAATCGTTTGGTGCCAAGTCCGGACTGTATGGCGGGTGAATAAAAACTTCCCAACCAAGTTCCTGAAGTTTCTGGCGAGAAACTGGAGATGTGTGTGGCATAGCGTTGTCCAGGTGAAACACGACCCTTCTCCTTTTGGTCAATTCTGGCCGTTTCTGGTCAATTGTAAATGGTTTAAAACAGCAAAGTTACAACCGCTAAAATGTCGGTCAACTTCGAGCATTTCTCCGATTTTATCGACAATTTCGACGTATCGGAACCATAAACACCCTTCACAATTTTAGTAGCTTGGCTTGCATTTTCACCTTTGTCAAAGAAAAACTGCAAAATGTACCGAATTTTCTCTATGTTTACTTCCTTTTTTAACACCCTGTAACTCAAAACTGAATGGACCAAACAGCAAAATAATTTTTTTCTGCGAAATGTCCCCTTTTTGTGTGAGAGAATATTTGCTTTGTATTTCCATAAAGAAGGATCTCAGTCGGTTTAACCCGTTTAATTTTGACCGATCTTCAGCAAAACAATTATATTTAGGTAATAATAGTGATCTTTAGAGCGACTAGAAAAACAGACAAAACTTGTGTTGTTGGTCCATTTGATCCCCTAAATATTTTGAGATCCTTGTTGAAATCTATAGTTGTCACCAAAACCTAACCTGCAGCAAACATTTAGTGGCTACATTTTCTGTACTTTATTATACCCTACACAGCTATGTTGTCAGGGTATTATAGCTTTGTGCAGTCCCAAGAGTTTGTAACGCCACGAAATATTTGTCCTAGACCCACCTTTAAGTATACCGATCGTCATATCTCGACTAGCTGAGTCGATCTAGACATGTGTGTCCGCCCGTCCGTTTGTCCATTATAATTTGTAAACACGATACAGGCCACAGTTGTGGAGCAATCATCACGAAATTTTGCATGTAGGTTGGGTTCTGGCCAATGAAGACCCCTATTGTTTTTGGTAAAAATCGGTTAGTATTTAGGGGATGAAATGGACCAAAAACTTTATTTTTGTCTGATTTTCTGATCGCTATAGAGGCCGTAATTATGACCCAAACATCGCGAAATTTTACGGTCAATATTTAGCGGGTCAAATGGACCCTGCCTTTTGTGTGAAAAATGACACAATTTGTATTCTATAGCGTATATATTTACTCCTGAAATACATAGACCCGAGAAGTTGATAGTATATCCAAGAGGAGTGGTTGACCTTTAAATTGATACCAATTATATTGTTGTATGTACTCGGATGTGGAAGTCACCCTTAAATATTTGAAGGTGCTAACGTACTAACCCATTATCTAACTAACCCATTATCACACTGGAGGGCGGAAATATAGCGCTGATCGCTTTGAAATTTTCCATGAGGTTCCAGTTATGGTCAAGAAAAATGCCTATAATTTTCGGTCATGATCTGATAATAATTTTGGTTTTTTCGAGTCCATCTATAGGCCAAAATTATCACAACACAACCCACGCTGAAGGAAATAAGTACAAATAATTAGAAGGACTGTACTGAATATTTGTAATATTCGGAAAATATGTCCCTTAAAGTATCACGAAATATGGCCCAGGCTCCGAATAAAAATCCGGAGAATCCGAATAAAAATCCGTATGGTCGGCTCCGTCCGACTATACTGCTCCGCTCACTGGTTACATGTTATTATGGTAATTGGATCTATTACCAATTGGGTAATGTTTGGACATCTTATAAAAAACCAGTGAGTGGAGCAGTATAGTCGGACAGAGCCGACCATATGACATCCTACACAACTTGCACGAAAATCTAACTTTCTGTGTTTCTATATTCTGATCAGGGGAAATATTTAGCTATTTTGGCACCCTCTTGACCGACTAGAGGCCAAGAAATATTACTAATATTCCGTACAGCCCTTCTAATTACATGTCCAGATTCCCTTCACCGTGGGTTGTGTTGTGATGTTCGGCTTTCAACTGTGGCCTATAGATCGACTCCAAAAACACAAAAAATAAGATTTCTGGCCACTTCATCCCAAAATTATTATTTGATCATCACCGAAAATTATAGGCGTTGTCCTTTACCATAACTGGAGCCTCATGGAACATTTCAAAGCGATCAGCGTTATATTTCCGCCCTCTAGGTAATGGATTATTAACAATGTGAATACGTAAACACTTGTAAATATTTACGTGTAATTGCCACATCCGAGTACATACAACAATGTAATTGGTATCAATTAAAAGGTCAACCACTCCTGTTGGATATACTATAAACTTTTTGGGTCTATATTCTTCAGGGGTAAATATATACGTTATAGAATACAAATTTTGTAATTTTTCACACAAAAGTCAGGGTCCATTTGACCCACTAAATATTGACCTATGTTTATCAAAACAGGCATGCTTATTCTGTGGCCCGATCCCCTTCTCTATGTAAAAATTCGTGATGGTTGGACCATGATTACGGACTCTGGAGCCACCAGAAAATCAGACAAAAAATTAGTATTTGGTCCATTTCATCCCCTAA
This sequence comes from Musca vetustissima, assembly GCF_032173495.1. Taxonomy (NCBI): domain Eukaryota; kingdom Metazoa; phylum Arthropoda; class Insecta; order Diptera; family Muscidae; genus Musca; species Musca vetustissima. Next base: position 5,737 of record NW_026889674.1, read on the forward strand.
ATATTAAGCGATCTTTACCAAAAACATCTTCATTGGTCAGAACCCATCCTACATGCAAAATTTCGTGAAGATTGGTCCATAACTGTGGGCTGTATCGTGTTTACAAATTATAATGGACAGACGGACAGACGGACGGACGGACACACATGTCTGGATGGACTCAGCTAGTCGATGTATGACGATCGGTATACTTAAAAGTAGGACCAATATTTCGCGGCGTTACAAACTCGTGGGGCTGCACAAAGCTATAATAACCTGACAACATAGTTGTGTAGGGTATAAAAAATCTATGATAAAACTTTATAAGAGTAAACAAACCACCCATTAACCACTACTCAAGTGTTGTTATGAAATTAACTATTCTACCTTAGTATTTAGATAACTTGTATATTATAATATATTTCACACGAATTTACTTGTATATCTTGGTCAAATGAACATTCTTTCTACATGAGCCTTAATGAACTTCACATGAAATCTCATTCTTTGTTTTTATGAAGCATGGTATGCCATACCATTCGTCTTTAACATCTGCACACAATTTACCACAATCATCTAAACTAATTAAAATTTTCCCAAAACACGAATGCACTACATTAAGAATACTTTGTTGTTTCGTGTATTTTTTGTATGTTTGTTCGTTTCTATGAAAATGTTATTTACAGAAAATGTTGAATATCTGTTTATTTGTTTTCACATGTTTTTTTCCATATCCGATTTTAAGTGAGTTTGTTGCTAACCTCTGCACCCACTGGGTTGAAAACGGAGATTTTTTTGTATGTTTGTTAATATTATTATATTGTATGTATACAACAAAAAACACAAATGTTTTTTGTTGTTTCCATTCCATATGCCATGAATGCAAGAGCTAGCATGTTGGAAGGCAAACCGGCAGCCAGCCAGGCAGTGAGTGTGAATAATGGAAAATTCATATAATTACTTTTACGTGATAATAAACACCAAGCACACAAATAAACAACAACAATAGCAGGAACATACATGCATGCATGTATGCATCACACATAGATATTGTATACAATTACAGTTATTTCATTTTCACCACCCACAAGACATGTTCTCCTACTCCCTATTCCCATCCAATCCTTCGTTGTGGAATTTTCATCCTGCATTGTATCCACCACAAGGTGAATACATACACACTCACATGCATACTTCTCAAAACTCAATTGCATTGCCGAGTATCATCTGCGTGACTCCTCTGCTGCTTCTGTCACCTTAAACTTTCAAACATGCACAACACATTTACAAAAGACTCATTCACACATGTTTTCAAGTAGTGTTCGTAATTATCTGTGTACTGTGTGTGTGTGTGTATGTGCCAGCGTGTATGTAAAAGTTACACGTTAATGTGTGCAATTGCTTGAGAGCGAAAGAGAATGGGTGGTGGGAGGTGGATGACTGGAAGTTTGAATATGCAACAAATAAAACTTATTCATGTAAAAAATACAACTGTTCAAATGTACAAAAGATGGGTACGAATTGCAATTGGTAGGGTAGGATAACTTAAAGCAAGGTCGACATTAAGTATCATTATATGGAAGATAATAATTGTGAGATTTGAATTAACATTCTATTTATGAAGACTCTTAGATGACAATGAAAACCAGTAAGGAAAGCAGTAAAGTCGGACTGAGCCGATTATATGATACCCTTCACCAATTTGGGCATATAGTGCATATCTATCCTTATAATAGCATGCCAATGATCCCTCGAAAGAACACACTCATGTCTTTCTACAACCTATAATAAATTTAATTTAATTTGAGCAGATTTAGAGCCGTCTGTGTACCCTGAGACAAATTAATGGAAAAGGATTTTTAGGAAAATTGATACACACTATTCGGTACGCCGCACTTTTAATACTTTAATTTCAATAAATTTCAACAAAACGCAATAACGTCATTCAAGTGTCAATTTTGTATTATGTGCAAAATTTCGTGTTAATGTAATATCAGACGAATATATATGCATATGTGCTATATCGAAATCTGAACCGAAACTTGCCACACATCATTCTAGACTCAATTCTGTACGCTATGTCAAAATTCGTGCAAAACGAAGGATATCGAAAAACTTTAATGCACTATTTACCTAAAATCGGCCGAAAATATATATAGGAGCTATATCTAAATCTGAACCGATTTTCTCGAAATTTAACACAAACCATTCTAGACTTAATTCAGTACGCTGTTCCACATTTCGTTGAAATCTAAATATATGTAGGTGTATTGGTGCACCAATTACCTTAATTCGGACGAAAATATATATGGGAGTTATATTTAAATCTGAACCGATTTTCATGAATCTTAGCACACATCATTCTAGATTTAATTCATGCTATGGCAAATTTCGTGGAAATCGAAAGATATATAGGTATTTTGGTGCACCATTTACCTTAAATCGGACAAAAATATATATCGGAGCTATATCTAAATCTGAAACGATTTTCACGAAACTTAACACACATCATTCTAGACCTAATTCAGTACACCATACCAAATTTCGTACAAATCGAATAATATATAGGGTATTTGTTGGACCATTTACATTAAATCGGACGAAAATATATATGGGAGCTATATCTAAATATGGACCGATTTTAACGAAACTAAGCACACATCATTCTGAAACTAATTCAATACGCTATGCTAAATTTCGTGCAAATCGAAACATATATAGGGATTTTGGAGACCTATTTACCTTAAATTGGACGAAAATATATATGGAAGCTATATCTAAATCTGAACCAATTTTTCCCAATTTCAGTAGGGTTCGTCTTTGGGTCGAATAAGTGAGCTGTCCCAAATTTCAATCAAATCGGATAATAAATGCGACCTGTACTTTGTTTACAAATTAACATGGACAGATAGGCAGACGGACGGACATGCACAAATCGACTCAGAGTGCATATTCTCAAAAGGAACCATGTGTCTATCTCGTTTTCTTTTGCCGGTTACAAACATATGCACAAAGACATAATACCCTGTACCACAGTGTGTTGAAGGGTATAAATAAATCTGAACCGATTTTCACGAATCCTAGCACACATCATTCCAGACTCAATTCAGTACGTTATGCCAAATTTCGTGACAATTTACCTGAAATCGGTCGAAAATATATATAGGAGCTGTATCTAAATCTGAACCAATTTCAATAGGGTTCGTCCTTGGGCCAAATAAATGAACTTTTCCAAATTTCATACAATTCGAATCAAAAATGCGACCTGTACTCTGTTTACAATATAACATGGACAGACGGACATGCATAAATCGACTCAGAAAGCTATTCTGTGATTATTATGAAAGATGCTATGGGTCAATCTCGTCTCCTTTTGCCTGTTAGAAACATATGCACAAAGACAAAATACCCTGTACCACAGTGTGGTGAAGGGTATAAAAAACTGTAAGGAAAGTAGTAAGGTCAGACGGGCCGACTATATGTATACATATGTATGCTAACAGATTTCGCTTATTCAAAGGAACAGTGACATTTAATCGAACGAGTAGTTAGAATACAATGGGAAAAATTTAAGTAAAGTAAAGTAAATTTTTAAGCACTGTTCAAAATTTAATCTTAATAAGACATTCGTTCGATATATATATGGAAGCTACGTCTGCGACTTCAATTCAACAAAACGTAAAAACAATTTGATACGTTGTGCAAAATTTTGTGTCAATCGGACAAACACTAGGAGTTTGGTACACAATTTACATAAAATCGGAACAAACTATATATGGGAGCTTAAACGCTCTGACGGGACACCTCGGCCTGAATGCACATCTACTCAAGATTGGATGCGAAGGAAGTAACGAGTGCAGAGCGTGTGGGGAAGACAGTGAAACGCTGGAACATTTCCTATGCCATTGCCCAGCATTTACATGCCTTTGGAGATAATTTTTGGGAAATGACACTCTTCACGGACTAAGCGATCTGAGGGGGTGTGAATGGAAAAGATTGAAGGAGTTCGCAAAAAACACGGAATTTATTAATATACACTTTCACTAATTCTTGTCTTAAACATTCTCCGCAAGTCTAGAGCGCACAACAGGCCTCATATGGCTTAAGTGTATGTCCTTCATGTTGGACATGTGGTGGTATCATCCACCCCTCTTTTTAACCTAACCTAACCGCTCACGAAACTTAAAACACATCATTCCAGACAAATCATATGCCAAATTTCGTGCAAATCGGAAGAACTGATGGTCAATTAACATAGAATCGGACGAACAAAATTATGAGAGGTATACTAAAGTGTGAAACGATTTTCTCGAAACTTAGAACACATCAATCAGAACGCTATGCCAAATTTTTGCAAATCGAAAAAAATATTGGCGTTTTGGTACACTATTTAATTAAATCGACTGAAATATATATGGGAGCTATATCTAAATCTGAACCCATTTTCACGAAACTTGGCACATCATTCCAGAACCAATTTAGTACGTTATGCCAAATTTCGTGCAAACCAAATAAAATGTAGTGCGCCAGTAAAAATCGAACGAAATTATGTATGGGAGCAATATCTAAACCTGAACCGATGTTTCCCAATTTCAATAGGTTTCGTTCTTGAGCCAAATAAATGAGATGTGTAAAATTTCATCAAATTTCGATAATAAATGCGACGGGCAGACATGCATAAATCGGCTCAGAATGTAATTCTGTGCATATTCTCAAAAGGAACTATGTGTCTATCTCGTTTCCTTTTGGCTGTTGCAAATATATGAGCAAAGACAAAGTACCTTGTACCACAGCGTGGTGAAGGGTACGGAGGTTATATGGGGACTATTCCTTAAATAGGACGAATTTAAAATTTGTATTAGTAGAGATGGTATTTACCGGGTAAATACCCAAGGGGAGGGTAAATACCGGGTAAATAACCATTTGTGGGTATTTAATTGGCGTATTTACTATATTGAATCGGTAATAAAACATCTTGCACCCTATTTACGGGGTTCTGTTTACGATACTTTAAAGACGTGGGTAAATACTTGGGTAAATACCCGAGTTTTTACCCAAAAATTAGGTATAAACTCATTAACTGCGGAACTTTAAAGACGTGGGTAAATACTTGGGTAAATACCCGAGTTTGTACCCAAAAATTAGGTATAAACTCATTAACTGCGGAACCCCTTGACATAGGCGGCCAAAATTTTGCATACATGTCAAAGCAAATATAGAAACCCAAAATGGTCCCCGGGTCCAAGTTTTGATATAGCTCCCATATAACCGTATCTCCCGATTTAGGGTATTTTTTGTCTATTAGACAGAGTTTAAAATAAATTGGCTGTAAGTTGGCACCGAGTGTTCTTTTTGGCTACCAAATGTCCATGCAAAAATGTATGTATGTAGGTCCACATTTACTGGTTGCCCCCATACAATGGTACCCCATTTTGAGTATTAACCCAAAAATTGGGTATAAACTCATTAACTGCCGAACCACTTGACACAGGCGGCCAAAATTTTGCATACATGTTTTTAATGTCAAGGCAAATATAGAAATCCAAAATTAGATTCCTGGGTCCAAGTTTTGATATAACCCCCATATAACCGTATCTCCCGATTTAAGGTGTTTTTTGGTCTGTTAGACACATTATAGAACCCACGTCTTTAAAGCATCGTAAAACTATCCATTATAAATCGATTTGATAACAGAAACCCGGAAATAGGGGGTAAGATGTTGTATTACCTATTCAATATAGTAAATACCCAAATAAATACCCACAAATGGGTATTTACCCAATTTACCGGGTATTTACCCACTGACCATCTCTATGTATTAGTGAAGGAATCCAATGCGAATTCAGTTGAAAAACGCGTTCTGGAACCCCAAAATAGCGAAAGTTGGGATGTACACTTATATGGGGACTATGCCTAAACGTGAACCGATATATATGAACCGATATAAGTATACCGATCCTCATATCTCGACTAGCTGAGTCGAGATATGAGGATCGTCCGTCCGTCCGTCTGTCCATTAAAATATGTAAACACGATACAGGCCACAGTTATGGACCAATCTTCACGAAATTGTGCATGTAGGATGGGTTCTGCCCAATGAAGACCCCTATTGTTTTTGGCAAAGATCGCTTAATGTTTAGGGGATGAAATGGACCATATACCAAATTTTTGTCGGTTTTTCTGGTCGCTTTATAGGCCGCAATTATGACCCAAACATCGCGAAGTTTTACATAGAGGAGGGGACCGGGCCAAATAATAAGCAATCCCCTTTTGTTAAGGATCGGCCAATATTTAGCGGGTCAAATGGACCCTGACTTTTGTGTGAAAAATTTCAAAATTTGTATTCAATAGCATATAGATTTACCCCTGAAGAAGATAGACCCGAAAAGTTGTTGGTATATCCAAGGGCAGTGGTTGACCTTTAAATTGATTCCAATTATATGGCTGTATGTACTCAGATGTGGGAGTTACACTTAAATATGTACAGGTGCTTATGAATTCAGACGTTATTTAGTAACCCTTTACCACACTAGAGGGCGGAAATATAGCGCTGATCTCTTTAAAATGTTCCATGAAGTTACAGTTATGGTCAAGGGTAACGCCTATAATTTTCGGTGACGATCATATAATTATATTGTGATGAAGTCGACCGAAAACTTAATTTTTTGTGTTTTTTCGAGTCGGTAAGGGAATCTGGATAGAAATTAGAAGGGCTGTACTGAATATTAGTAATAATTGTCGGTCTCTACTTGGTCCAGATGGTTCAAATATCGCGAAATATTACCCAAGATCAGAAAATAGATCCACATAAAGTGGAAGTTGTGTAGGGTATTATATGGTCGGCCCCGTCCGACTATACTGCTCCGCTCACTGGTTATACCCTTCACCACCACACTGTGGTACATGGTATTATGTCTTTGTTCATATGTTTGTAACAGGCAAAAGGAAACGAGATAGACCCATGGTTCCTTTTGAGAATATGCATATGATCCGAATTGGATGAAATTTGGCACAGCTCATTTGTTTGGCCCAAGGACGAACCCTATTGAATTTGGGAAAAATCGGTCCAGATTTAGATATAGCTCCCATATATAGTTCGTCCGATTTCATGTAAATGGTGCACCAAAATCCCTATATATCCTTCGATTCGCACGAAATTTGGCATAACGTACTGAATTGAGCCTAGAGTGATGTCTGCCAAGTTTCATGATATAGATTTAGATATA